>NW_007578312.1:0-5128 GCF_000690725.1 Stegastes partitus
GAGGAAGAGCCTCCTGCGGCTCCATCCAGTTTATGGTGCGTATTTATGGATTTAAAATTCAAATGATTATTTTTTTCCCCGTCCTCTCTAATCACGACCTTGATGCTTCTGAAATATGAGTGAGGCAGCCCAAGGACGCGGAGCTGGCGGAAGGTATTGATCCGCAGGTATGAGTTCTTCCTATCAAAGTCCGGAGCCAAGGAGAAATCATCCATCAGAGAGGCGCACATCATCGGATACGTGCAGTTCCCTCTTCTGTTTCCTCCCTCTCAGCTCAGACAGATGATGCCCCAGCTGTCAGCCGGACTCTTTTGCCATTATGGATGTTTTGGAAAATCAGAAAAGTCAGGTTAAGCAGCAGCAGCACCATTATATTTGACCCTGAAAGCCATAGAACGAGCTGCTGCTGAGCGGGAGGAGGCGGAGGAGAGAGTTTGGAGAAGAGGGAGAGCGGGGACGACGCACGGAGAAGAGCTTTTTGCGCACGCTCCCACCCCCCACCCCAGAAAATAAGTGACATGCAAACAGGAATCGAGGCAGCACAAGTCACAAGATCCTGCAGGTTCAGCGGCGCGGCGGTTTGGTAAGAATTGAGGAGAATAAACATGAGACCGAGAAGTCAGGATCAGAGTTTGTCAGACTCCAGAGAGTTGGACAGATCTTACGACCCGCTCACAGGTAAGTTTTTTTGTTTTTTGCTTTTCTTGCTGTCTTTCTGCTGTTTGCTGACTTGGCTTGAATCTCCAGTCACATTCATTCACTGAGCTCAAGTTTGGTGATTCAGGCTCAGTGATGCTGCTCCAGACTGAAGCATCATTTTCCTCACTGATTCAAACTCTCATATTGCAGGTACTTTACTTTGAAAATCATTTTCCTGTTGACTGACTTAAACTAGAATATGGACAAATCTAACAGCTTTGCATTCTCATGCCCTGAATGTCCTTAAAGGCTCCAAATGGAAGATTAAAGAAAAATCTTAGGGAGCATAAAAACAAAAGGCTTTGCAGTATTGGAAATGTGAGTGGCTCCTTGTCATGATATCAGGCTATCACATGGTTTTCATGCCCAAAAATGTTCATAATACAAATATTATCGCAATATCTGTACAGAAAAAAACAATTATTCTATCAGCCACATTCATCTTACTTACAAATAACTTTATTTCATGTGTGTTTTGTCTCTTTTTTGGCAATAAATTCACGATTGAATGAATTACACTCAAATTATCAGTGTGGACACATGGAGACAGAGTGATAGCTGTGCTGTATGTTGTTGCTATGCTGGAATGTCAACCAGATAGAGAATTATTTACAGTATTATCATATCTGTATTAATAATATGATATTGTCAATCTCAAGACACTCCTGCTTCCCTGTGGAGGAGACTGCAGTCAGATCATAGTTCCCATGTGAGTAAAGTAGATTGTGGATGTAAAAACATCATCACATAAAGGACTGAATGTCAGAGTTACGTGTTAATCTGAAATGTGAGTGAATGGACAGTTGAATGATGACTTCTGGTGTTATTCTGCAGTCTGATAGCTGTAACAGTAGCCTGGTGTGATAAATCAATTAGCTGATGGACATAAGGTTAATCAGTGACAATTACGACTAATTGTTTAAGAAATTAAGCAAGAAAAGCTTTTGAACTGTGAGAATTTGCTTCTTTTCTCTGTCATGAATCACTTTTTAACCACTGGTCGAACAAAACAAGCAGTTAGAAGACATCAGCCTTCACTCTGGTGCCTCGTCATGTCTATTTTTTTCTGAAAATATGACATTTTCTTCATGAAATGATTAAAAATATATTTTAAAAAAAAAGGATCAGTAATGGCATAGTCTTAAGTTGAAGCACCAAATAACATATAATACCAAGTATATCAAGTGTTTTTTTATTTTATTTCTCAGATTAGCTGAAGCGGTAAATGGCCAAATGCACTCAAATGAAAGGAAAAAAACAAAAAACAAAACAGACACCTAAAAGCTAATTAGTTTGTCAAAGATGTGAGAGCAGCTTGCTATTATCACCAAAGTCACAGTAAAGGTTGTCAATGCTCAGCTGCTATCGATGTGAATACAGTTTGAGGAATGACACTGCTCCGGACTGAAGGAGAAAAGAAGAGTAAAATATTGAAAAAACTAACTCTCCTGTCACCTAAAATTATATCTGTCAGTGTGTGCGTTTGTAGAATAATTAGATCAGAGAGGCTTGGGCCTATCACAGACTCTTCGGCGTTTTATTTTCCTAAATCCTCTGTAGAGATCACACACAGTCTCTGCCTTTGTGAGACTGCGCTGTCATCCTCGTGACAACTTCCCGAAATAGTCTCTTCCTTTTAAAAATAACCAAATAAACGTGTAAAAATAACATCTTTAATATTACACACGCAGCGGTGAAACTTTGTTCCCATTAAGTTTTCATGCCATTTCCAAACTCGTGCATTGGGAGCAGACAGATGGAGGGATGGATGGTATACAGATGGCAGTTTATTTAATTGCTGATAGTTGTTGATGGTACAATAGCCTGTGTGATAACCATTCAGCAGCAGGTTAACCAAACAGAGAACAGGTGCACGAACACCAGGCGTTCAGGAGACACAAACAAACTGTTTTTTTAAAGAGTGAAGCACAGCCTGAGGCACAAAACTCAAGTCTTTACTGTTCAACTCCACACACTTTGTGTGCATCTGTGAAGGAACCATCTACCAACAGAAAAAAAAGTGTCTTTAAGTGATTTAAAAGATTTATCGGCTATATGTAAGAAAAAGAATGAGCCAGATGGAGCTCTAAATGGTCTTCATGTGAGCTGCTACCCTGTAAAGCTGCAGAGAAGCTTCATGTTGTTTACTTATGTGTTCATACATTATAGATACACAGGATGTTTGTCAAGTCATCACTTTGTGCAGCACACTTCACATGTTACAGTGACACCGACTGACTGCTGGCTGCGGCTCAGGTCAATTGTGAAAGGCATTTTTTTTTCACAGTTTTAAAAGGGAGAGCTCAGGAGCTAAAGCTAGTTAGCTTAGCATGAGGGCTCTTTGGCTTGGCTCTGTCTAAAGGTTGCAAAATCTGCTCTAAAGCTCGCTATTAAGCATGAAGATGAAAATCTAAGTACAAAAACGACACTTTGCATTGCCAGACTGAGTGATGTGTCAGATTTTTTCTTGGTTGTTCATAAGTTGAGCTTCTCTCAGATGAGTATTCTGGGAAAGTTAGAGTTCAGCAAAGAACCCTGAATGAATTCAGACAAGACTCTGGACTTTAAAGACCCCCTCTGGTAAAAACTAAGTTGTTTTTGTTTTTTTAAGTTATTCTTTTGGCCTTTGTGCCTTTATTGATAGTGCAGTGAGAGAGAGAGAGACAGGAAAGTCGGGGAGAACGTGTGTGAAAGGGCCATGAGCGGGATTCGAACTCATGACCTCCACATCGGGACTGTAGCCCTGTACATGAGACGCCAGCTCAACCAGGTGAGCTGTAGCAGCGCCCCAAAGTTGTTTTTTTTTAAATCGTCACCATCTACATATGGAGTTTGTTAAATGCTGGCAGATGCACAAAATAAGTAAACTGCACTGCAATGACAACGGTCACAAAAACAGATTCAGACTTCCTGTATTTCATATGTCACAAACCTAAAAGGACAGATCCTGTCTTTTTGCAGAGTAGAGCTCTCTGTATCATTATTCTTCAGATTCAAACATGAGTGACTGAATCACCACAATATCACAACTGGCCATTGTGCAGAGTTTGACAGTGTTGGAGCAGAGCTGGAGCTGCAGCGAGATGGGAGGAATGAGAGGAGAGAGAGGTAGGGACTCGGGCTGGGCGATATACTGGTATAAAAAATGTATCGATATCATTTTAAATGCGATATGAAATTAGACCAGGTCAAATTTGCGCTGTGATCCCTGCTCCCGGCAAGCTAAGCTGGGCTCCGCGTAGCTAACGGTTAGTGATTGAAGACGTTAGCGTCTTCAGTGCTAGTGCAAAACACAGAACTACTGGTACAGTTCGTGACAGACCCAGGAGTGGGGCCCCAAGAGTGACAGCGATGACCAGTACCTCAGGACCTATGCACTCAGACATCGCTATGCAAGTGCCACAGAGCTGCAGGCCCGTTTACGAGATGTGAGGGGTACTAGGGTTTCCTGACACACCATTCGCAACCGACTCCACCGCTTTGGCTTGAATGCCAGACGACCGTTGCAGGTGACTCCACTGACACCAAGACACCGCCGTGAACGTTTGCAGTGGGCACAAGATCATGTGACCTGGACAATGCAGCAGTGGTCTACAGTCCTGTTCGCTGATGAGTGTCGAGTCACCTTGCACAGAAATGATGGTCGTCAGCGTTGCTGGAGAAGGCGAGGTGCGTAATATGCCGAGGTTAACATGGTCCCCAGGGTTCGCTTTGGTGGAGGAGGTGCAACAGTCTGGGCAGGCATCACCAGCCAGCACAAAACAGATTTGGTTTTTGTAGATCAATCAAATTCAATCAATCAAATTTTATTTATATAGCACTTTTCATGTGCAACAACAACAACGCAAAGTGCTTTACAACATTTAAAAACAACAAAGCATTTAAAAACATTACAACATTTAAAAAATAAAGTAGACCCGTCCCTCCCACCCTACACATACACATACAACAAATGCAGTCGCGCACACACACACGCACACACACACACACACACACACACTCACCACGAGACTAAAAGAGGCATGGCATGGCACTGAGGGATTGTGGGAAACGCTACCATTGGGGCCATCCACATCAGGAGGAGTTGCAGACTATGACTACTGGGGGCGCCGGCACCCGGACCCCCAACCTGACAGACAGGGGGATCCTCACAACGAGGTGGGGAGCCCCCCCAACCAGCCGGCCGAAAGGACCCGCAGACAGCACCCCCAGCAGCAGACCGCACACAGCCCCCAGTGTGGAGGACCCCCCCTAAGGAAACACTGGAAATAAAACTAAAAACTTTAAGAATAAAAGGCCTTATGTAAGATAAAACAAAAGTTAAAAGAGTTAATACATAAAGATAAAATACAACGATAAAATACAAATATAAATAAATGATAAGAATATAAAAGAATTAAAGTTCAATTAAAAGCTTGATTAAAAAGGT
>NW_007578312.1:5558-7585 GCF_000690725.1 Stegastes partitus
GAGAACCCGGAGAGAACCCACGCTGCACGGGGAGAACATGTAAACTTCACGCAGAAAGATCCCGGTGGGGGCACTGGGACATGAACCGGGGACCTTCTTGCTGCGAGACAACAGTGCTACCAACTGCACCACCTTGCAGCCCCGGGTGACATTCAATGGATGCAAATTTAGAGAATGGGGTAAAACTTGCGCTGGAGCCTGTAAAAAGAGTTGCGTCAACAGGAAGCACAGACGGTGGGCGTGACAGAAATAATCGTGACTAATCAAAAAAATATTGGACAGATTAGTGGACTACTGAAATAATCGTTCGTTGCAGCCCTACTTAACAGCATTTCCTGTTTTATGAGAAAATATCCAGATGGTAAACCAGAACATCACCAAAATGTAATCATCTGTTCATTATGGTATTATCAACATGTTCTGAAAATTTCATGAAAATCTGTTCAGAACTTTTCGAGTTATCTTGCTAACAATAGATAAACGGCGGCTAAATGGTAAATGGTAAAATGGTAAATGGCCTGCACTTATATAGCGCTTTTCTACCTTAGCGACACTGACGTTTTCTCATTCACGCACGTTCACACACCAATGGCAACAATGGCTAAAACATAACCTCCTTGGCGGAGGTAATAACATTGAAAATGGAGAGTAATAGATGCTGACCAGGTAAAACCCATCCATTATCTATACACCACTTAATCCTCACTAGGGTCACGGGGGACGGGAGCCTATCCCAGCTGACTTGGGGCAAAGGCAGGGGACACCCTGGACAGGTCTATCGCAGGGCTACACTTAGAGACAGACAACCAAGAACACTCACATTCACACCTACGGACAATTTAGAATCACCAATTAACCTCAACATGTTTTTGGACTTGTGGGAGGAAGCTGGAGAACCCGGAGAGAACCCACGCTGCACGGGGAGAACATGTAAACTTCACGCAGAAAGATCCCGGTGGGGGCACTGGGACATGAACCGGGGACCTTCTTGCTGCGAGGCAACAGTGCTAACCAACTGGACCACCTTGCAGCTCCCCCACCCCTCCCCAGGTAAAACCATATAACAATAATGCATTTTCTGGCGCATCCATCACACATCGCGTACATATGTCCGTCCATTAATGTGCTTGTAAAATTGTTACTCAGATACCCAGCAGATCAGAACGTGCTGTCAATAATGACCTTTTTACTATTTTTGGTCACTTTGACATAAATCATATTTAGTGCCTCTGTACTCAGTAGAATATACTTTCGTTTAAGTCTGGCACCACTTTAGCTGAGCTAGCAAAACTGTAACCAATGCAAGTCATTAAAAGCTCCTTGCGGATATTATCCAATAAATCCGGTTCTTAAAAACGTGTCGTGCAAAACCGGCTACAGACTCTTAAAAAACAAATGACACAGAAGGCAAATAAAGGGTTAATATACTCACCGAAGCGCCGCCCTTACCTCTGGTTGCCACCATGGCTGATGACGTCGTCCTCTGCTTTCAAGCGTGCGCGTCACATGACCAGATGAGCGTCACTTGATTGGCTGGACGTTGACTCGACTTCGGCCAGAATCGATTATTTACGTACAGTCCCCAAATGTAAAAGGCGAATTTGTTTACGGCGAATTTTAAAACGCTGAATTTGACCTGTCGAATTTAAGCCCCTTCGAATTTTTAAAGCTGAAATTTTGACTTTTTGAAATTTAGATGGGCTACATTCAGACAGCAAAATTCACATACACAGTTTCAATGGCAACAAAATTCAAAGTTAGAAATTCAACAGCTTTTAAAATTCAAAATCGGATGAGCCTGATTTGCTTCAGTCAATGTCCCAGAGAGGCTCGCAGGTATCACATGTTGGAGGGTTTAAAAACAGAGGTTTTTGATGAGAAACAAAGCTGCTGGAGGCTTAAAGTTGATCCCATAAACCAGCCGGTGGGGGCGAGGAAGAGCCTCCTGCGGCTCCATCCAGTTTATGGTGCGTATTTATGGATTTAAAATTCAAATGATTATTTTTTTCCCCGTCCTCTCTAATCAC
>NW_007578312.1:13080-128444 GCF_000690725.1 Stegastes partitus
TGTTTAAAATCTGTTCCTCAAAAAATCCATAAAAAGATTTTAAAAGTGGTGTGGGAATTGGGTCTAAAAGGCAGGTTGTTGGGTTTACTTGGGAGAAAACTCGACCAAGTGTCCTTGCATCAACCAGGGCAAAACTCTCCAGTGTTTCCTCAGGCAAGGGCAACAGTCCAGGTGTGTTAGCAGGTAAAACTTGTTGGGATAAAAGGCTGGACCTGATGTCCTTGATTTTAGTTCTGAAGTGGTCTGCAAAATTCTCGCAAAGAGCGTCTGTTGACGTATTAAAAGCTTTATTAAAATTAGTGCCTATAAAAATATCAAAGGTGGAGAAGAGGTACCGGGGGTTGTCTTTATGGTCTGTGATGAGTTTTGAGAAATGAGAAGTTCTTGCCTGTTTGATCGCGTTATCATAGGTTTTGAGTTGTTGACGTAAAATCTCATAATGTACAGTAAGTTTTGATTTCCTCCATCTCCTCTCTGCACTCCTGCAGTTTCTTTTTAATGTAATGATTTTGTCGTTGTTTCTCCACGGGGGTGTAGGTTTTCTTTTTATTGTTCTGGTTACGAGTGGAGCTACTGAGTCTAAGGTTGACTTCAGTCTACTGTTAAAACGATCAACGATAAAATCACAGGATGCAGGTAAAAAGTCAGCAGGAGTGCTCTGTAAAACCTCGATAAAATTTGCAGCTACTTCAGAAGTTAGGTAGCGTTTCCTCACCGTTCTCACCGGGGCCTCATGCAGGTTAAAACTGGTGATGTTAAAAAACACACAGTAGTGGTCAGACACAGCCACAACAGAGGACACACCAATGGACAGGCCATGGGTTATGACCAGGTCCAGGGTGTGTCCTCTGTTGTGAGTCAGCTGCGTGACATGCTGTTTAAAATCCATGCAGTTTAAAAGGTTTAAAAAATCTCTGGACATTCGGTCCGAGCTGTTGTTTAAGTGCAGATTAAAATCACCAGTTATTAAAATTTTCATATATTTGGAGTGAATGATGGATAAAAGTTCAGAAAATTCACTGATAAAAAGGCTAGAGTTGTTGAGGTGGTCTGTAGACTGTTAAGCAGAGAATAGGAGTGCTGCTAAAAACAAAGGCGTGGTGCTTAAATGAGGTGTAACTGTTAAAAGTCACTGCACGTTCCTACCTCAGAGACATCATAGAACCCATCATCATCCCCTAATTCCGCCAGCACACCCCCAACTTTCTGTTCATGGATGACAATGCTCCACCACGTCGTGCCAGAACTGTCACAACTCGACTTCAGGAAGTCGGAGTGCCTCATATGGTGTGGCCAGCAATGTCTCCTGACCTGAACCCCATAGAGCATGTCTGGGACCAGCTGAAGCAGAGACTGGATGACCGTACTCCACCCCCACGTGACCTGGCAGAACTGCGTGTAGCACTTGTGGAAGAGTGGAACGCATTGCCTCAGAACAACATCATGAGACTAGTGAGGAGCATGAGACGTCGTTGTCAAGCTGTCATTGCGGCAAATGGTAGAAACACCCACTACTGACATTGTCAATTTTTGTTATTTTGGGGCTATCCCTGTTATTGTTTAAATTTTGGGGGTAATAAATATTAAACTAATGAAAATGGTGTTTCTTCTCATTCATTATTAGTAATATCAAAGGGAACTTTTACTTATTTCATTAAAATTCAGACCAAATAGGAAAAGCACTAATGTAAATAACAATGTCCCTAACTTGTTGTGAGTAGTGTAGTTATCAAGTTAATTTCATGAATTTGTCTTAACCTGAATTTAGTTTTTAATCAACTAATGCAGAAATGTAAGTAATTTAAACATATTGTCAAATTGATGGAATTACTAGCATTATTATGTAAACACAACCCATCTATATATCCCATCCATCCATCCATTATCTATACACCACTTAATCCTCACTAGGGTCACGGGGGGCTGGAGCCTATCCCAGCTGACNATCATTTCGAGGCCATTTCATGAAAATTAACGTGTTAAGTGCAATAGAACTATAATAGAATTATAGAAGTGTACAGCTTCCCTGACAGTGCTAACATTAACTGTAATCATTTTTTAAGACCACAAAGACAAACAAAACAAGAAGCCCACTGCTTCGGCGAACGTAATCATTTATTAAGACAACAGCAGCACACACTAGCATCATTACAATGTAGCGCGTCTCAGTCGGTCGGCTTAAAAATCGTTACAGTTAATCCTAAAGTATCTGACTTTTCCCCTAACTTTGCCTACCTAGCCTAGGTTTTAGCTCTGTGGGTTGAAGCATCAGACCAGGCCTATATTCTGTTTGATAACAAATAATAAATACATAGCATAAATATATAACATCATTTATAACATTGAAAAAGTTAAATGGATTATCCATTTAGTATGCATGTGCTGTGGTGTGGTAGCCTACATTTATTCTTGTCTTGCTATTGTTGTGTATCAGTCTCATTCACCACAGCAAATTCCTTGTGTGTGCAAGCTCACTTAGCAATAAAAAAAAAGCTTCTGATTCTGATTCTGAACTAACTAAGCCTAATTTTTTTTTTGATTTTGCCATTTTAGAAATTCAAAGCAGACACAGGCTCTTGCACTTTATTTTGTACCATGAAATTATTTTATTTATTTTGTTTTCGTTTTGAGCCAAATTCTGTATTGTTTGGTTATGACAATACAGCAGAGTTTGAATGTGATAAAATAAATAAGAGTAAGCTGTTCGGCTTAAATTTCATATTCAACTGGTTCAGGAGTGGTTCTTTTTATTTACTTAAGGACATTATGTTGTGACTGGCTGGAAATCAGGGTGACATTCATCCATCCATCCATTATCTATACACCGCTTAATCCTCACTAGGGTCGCGGGGGGGCTGGAGCCTATCCCAGCCGACTTAGGGCNGACCTTCTTGCTGTGAGGCAACAGTGCTAACCACCGAGCCACCTTGCAGCCCCGCTGGCTTAACTGTTGCTGATAAAATTTTCTGCTCAGCTAATTGATTAGTTGATTGATCAGTGTTGTGTAACAAACACTCTGACTCCTGTCTGGCTCTGCTCTGCCTGAGGACAGGCGAGGTAAAATGAACTGAGACGAACCTCTGCAATAATCACCGAGAAGCTCATGATGTCAGCAGAGGTGAAAGAGCGAGTACAATAAATTTACACAAGTTTGCGTGAGTGTGTCCTCGAGGTTTGTTTTATTTAGTTTTGTTTTAAAATGGACATCTATAATGTGAACTGTCTCCTTATCGGGGATTATTGTAAGCACATAGGCTGTTGTCTCAGCAACATTAGCATACCAACGTTCATTTAGCATTGCGTGACCCTCCTTAAGCTGTCATGACCTCCCAAACTAAACACAAAATGCTCCCAGTGAAATAACACAGATGGAGGACGAGTGTTTCGGTTTAAATTACCAATTCTTTTTTGACTTTTTTTTTTTTTTTTTTACTTCACAGGTTAATAATAATCTGTCACAGTGGGCTGTTAATGCTCAGAAATAACAAATATTTTCTTTTTCACTTATGCCCCACTGACATACTTTGGCTGATCTTTTTGGCGTACAGTCAGGATGGAAAATTAAGTTTTTGGAAAGAGAGTTTTGCCTTTTATAGCACTTTGGTGGTCATGGCTTCTGTATTTTCTCTGCAGATTTTGTCAGTTTTGTGAGAATTGGGCATGAAAAGTAAGAACTAATTCAACCACTGTGTGAAAAAGCAAGTAAAAACACTCATCATGTATGCAATCGCCACTTTTGAAGCTAACAGCCCTCCGCTTTATGGGTCAGTTTAGTTCCGAAATCAATATTTTCAACCTTTTTTTCTTGTGTCTCTCTGATCCGACTCATCAAAAGCCCAGTAAATGGGTTCACATCAGAAGCTTTGAAATCTGCTGAAGTGTTGTTTTTTTTTTAGTGAACATATTGACTTTATATAAGTAGAACTCACTGTAAAGTTGTCCAGAAAAAAAGTGGTTTCAAGCGTGGCCTACAGAAATGTTCAGCGCTCTTCAAATTTCTTTGTGTCTCCAGTTTAACCACCTTGAACTTGAATTGTTTGCAGCAGTAGCAGATAGAAGAGCCTTTAAAAGTGTTTGTAATGATGGGAAGAAGTGTATTGATCCGCCTCAGAGGGATGCAATCCTTCAAATCGATTTGCACTATCAAAGTCACCCTGAGGGTCTCTAAAACTGAGAAAAGGCTGCTGGAAATGTCAACAGCAGCTGAAATAACTGTTGAATGGGTGTTGTTCATCAGCAAGCCCCCTGCAGACACATTGTGATCACTGTGTGCGACATGTATGGGCCAGTTAAATGGCTGCTGAATATTTAATTACCTACTGTCAGTTGCTTTTGCTCATAATATGAACAGTGGGAGCAAAGTACAAATTCTCTCAAGGAAACAACATTTTGTCTTGTTTTTAAGTTTATGTGTAAAATAGCCTCATCAAACAGCAGCCTTCTCAGTAACCTAGAGAATATGACTGCCCTACACTCTGTCATATAAAAATATCAGCTAAAAAGAAAAAAATGACATTTTCTCCTGTTATTTTACTGTTTTTAACAATTTTGTTCTCTTGTGTCAAAGCGTTTTTGTGTTGCCTGTGTGTGTGTGTGAGGAGCCATTTAAAGCTTTGTTTGTTTTTCCATAGTCACGCAGCTGCTGTATTTGATAGTTTGATTGATACATCCTCACTATCCACTGTCACTGATGCTCATGATAAGCGCATTTAAAGGTAACTGCTGCCCTGGGAGCCACAGAAATTGGCTCTATAAGGTATAAACTGTTGAGATAAAAAATGAGCAATAAAGAGTGATATGAAACATGCCAGGATGTTGAACATAGGATTTAACAGAGAGTAATACATGGTTTGTTCTAACAGAAGGAGATTGTATTAGCAGTTTATGCTTATTTATAGTAGCCATCAAAATTTCATTTTTGCAACTAAAGGCTGCTGATAAGCTCTTGAGTACACATTTAATCTGCGTGTTGCTGCAGCTGTTATACACGAGTTTCATTGCATGTTTCAATGTGCTGCTGTGTGTTTAACTGCAATTTAATCCCTGTTTATTTTGCATTAATCACAACTAAAGCTCATTATACAATGGAGATCTGCAACAGTTGCAAACAATGACTGTTGTCATCAGTGCCGTAGCTTCAGCCTTACCTGTGAACAGAGATGGAAGAAGTACCAATACAGCAATGTCTAAATACTTCATGAAAAGCTATTGCAAGGGGCTGCAAGGTGGTGCAGTTGGTTAGCACTGTTGTCTCGCAGCAAGAAGGTCGCCGGTTCACGTCCCGGTGGGGGCACCGGGATCTTTCTACATGGAGTTTGCATGTTCTCCCCGTGCAGCGTGGGTTCTCTCTGGGTTCTCCGGCTTCCTCCCACACAGTCCAAAAACTGTAGGGTGAATGTGAGTGTGCTTAGTTGTTTGTCTCTAAGTGTAGTCCCTGCGATAGACTGGCGACCTGTCCAGGGTGTCCCCTGCCTTCGCCCTAAATCAGCTGGAATAGGCTCCAGCCCCCTGCGACCCTAGTGAGGATTAAGTGGTGCATAGATAATGGATCGATGGATGGAAGCTACTACAATAAAAATCACACTTAAGAAAAATGACAGAAGTATTAGCAGCAAAATGTAGTATTGAAATTAGGATAAAGGTTTATATGATATGATTGAGGATTGAAAGTGAAGTGACAGTGTGTCAGCAACATGGTACAGTTGGAACTACTTTATTTGAAGTTTTATAAAAAGGGACAGCAGCTAAGTCTGAGGAGTCTTCACATGATAAATGGGAGTAAAAAAGATGAAAAAACAAGTTCAGATTCACAAATCTGTTCTTGGTTTTTAGGACTTTTCCTCTAACCTTTGATTTTTGTTGAGCTGTTGGATCAGTTGACATTTTATTGAAATGATGTGAGACATTTAGAGGGAAAAATCTGTATTTTGTGGTGCTGTTAACAAGTCATCATTGTTACAAACTGCTTTGTAAGAAGTCTAAAATGTTGGAAATCAACCACTTAAACTATTGCAATGTGCTGTATTTAAACAATTTTTAGATTATCTACTGTATAGAGTCTTCATCTTACATGTGACAAGTTGCTAGAGCTGTAAAATTAGTAGAAAAACAATATTTCCAACGGAAATGTAATAAAAGAGGAAGGACAAAGTAGCAGAAAATGAACAATTCTCAAGCAGAAATACCTCAAAATTATAAAGTTTAGTAATACTACCTTTCTTAACTTTCCACTACTACATGACAGACATTTTAGTGCAGGTTTCTCTTTGGTTGTGAATGAAAGTTTTGCAAGTTAAAACTCTTTTATATGTTTTCTATCATCATTCATTCACCTGAATGTTTATTTTCATTGCAGTCAGGCATCTATGGATTAATTCTGCTTGTAAAACAACCAACAGGTTTCCCTGTCTGTGTGTTTTGGTGTTCAATGAAGCTCACTTGAGCTACATGCACTTCTGTCTCTGAATTTGAAGCCTTTTACAGTCATGTGTAGTCTGATTGTAACTCAATGCTGCCTCCTGGTGGCAGGAAATACCCACAAGTACTTAGACTGGAAGTAATTTTATGCTCTTTCAGCTCCTTTCAATCAGGCAATCAGAACAAACAGACAAGGCTGATAACCGATTAACGAATAAAGAAGATGTTCTGCAGATGCATGACTGACTGACAGGAGCAGAAGTGTAGAGTAAGTCCACAGAAGGGAAAGTTTAGAAAGGGAATCAAAGACGTGACACAAGATCACACTGAAAAAATAAGACAGAGAGCAGAGCATGAATAGAATAAAAATGTCAGAATAGCTACTTTTGTCCAGCACCTTTTCATCCACAGTCTGTTTGTTCTTGAGTTTCTCGGCATCAGAACAAAGTTTCTGTGTCTGGTTGTGGATTAGAGAGACTATAAAAACAAGATGCCTTCAGCTGAAACCAACTGAGACCCTTTAACAAAACACAAAGAGGATTGAGGACCAGGAAGAGATTCAGAAATAAAGGATGAAAGGGAGGTTTGGGTTTCACCCCTCTGCTGCTCCTGCTGGAATCAGAGAGGAGGATGGCAACGCTCTGTTTCCTTCAGTCAGCAGCTTTATGAAGATACTGAGGAGGATGTCAACCTTTAGGATTATTGATTGATTTATATGCAGCTCAGAGCTAGTTATCAGCTGATAAAGCTGAAAGAAAATAAGTGTGGATTCAACCAGTGTGGAAGGACTATAAAGAAAGTCAAAGGAGTGTTGTATGTCAGTCTCACACTGAAGACAACATCAGTGAACATCCTCTTTGAAGGAGCTCATCAGAGGTAAAGGCCAATATAATGTCCTACAGAGGAACCAGAAGGTGACAGCATCAGCTAAAGACGGGCAGATAATGTAGTTAGAGGGACGAGTGAATAAGAGGAAGAGTGTGAAGTTTATTTGTTTTTTCCTTGTTCATTTAACAGTTAAGATGTTTTGATTTTAATGTGACTAATACAATGTTTTCATAGCTGAGATTGTATGATGTGCTTTATTTAGTGGGTTAGTGTTCATCATACATGTTTAAATATTATCAAC
This sequence comes from Stegastes partitus, assembly GCF_000690725.1. Lineage (NCBI taxonomy): Eukaryota > Metazoa > Chordata > Actinopteri > Pomacentridae > Stegastes > Stegastes partitus. The sequence goes on from NW_007578312.1 coordinate 20,627, forward strand.
ATGCTTCTTAATTCTAAGAGCTTCAGTAAAAAACAACTGGACATTCAAGAATCTAAAAGAGAAGTTCAATCACTTTTTACCAGGACCGCAATGAGTCAGAATCAATACCGACATTTTGCCTTGCTTCTTAATTATTACCAGTGCTAATATGTTCCTGTTCATTTAAGCCTTGCACATTCAGTTAATCAATTGTGTCAGTTTTAAGGCATTAAAATGAAGCTGTTTATGGGTCAAACACAGACAGCAGCTCGTTTGTGGGTCTGTTGTAGAGAATCCTCAATGTTCCTGTCAAAGGTCAAGTGACAAAATTGTGTTGTGTCTGTAAATGTCAGCGGACCATGACGGTGGGCGTCTGGTCTCTTTATTCAACTCCATGGAGCATTTACTTGTCTCACTACAGCTACAGCACACATTTTTGTTTTAGATTCGAGTACGAAGGTAACAAAGAAGCCAAACATGTCAGGTTAAACGCTGTATGTGTAAAATAATGCTCAATACTTCCACTTTATACAGTTGTCCAGCTAAAAACATGGAGTCTTAGATTTGAAACTTCATGTAGCTTCAGTGAAAAGTTGAAACAAGATGATAAAGATATGCAGTAAACTGATCTAAAAAATGATTCCCAGAATTTGACAATCCTCAGCATTTTCTTCAAGAGCAGCCATCAGGTCAAAATGTGAACTTCTCTAATACTTGGGTTTATGACGCTCCCATTAGTTTCAGTTGTATTTTGTTTTTAAGGTCAATTAGCAAAAGTTAGCATGCTAACATGCTAACCTAAGACAGTAAAACACACGACACAAAGTTCCAAATTATTATGCAATTTGTATGTAAGTGTCAAAAAGATTACTTTTTTTTTTTTTCAAATTAAAGTCATGGATGGTATTGTGTCTCAGGGCTCTTTGATCACTGAAATCAATCTCAGTCTCCTGTGATAATTAATTTGCCAGCTGAGCCCAATTAAAGGAAAAACTACTAAAGAAGGACGTTCCACATTATTAAGCAGACCACCATTTTTAAGCAATATGGGAAAGAAAAAGGACCTCTCTGCTGCCAAAAAGCATGAAATAGTTGAATGCCTTGGACAAGGTATGAAAACCTTAGATATTTCACGAAAACTTAAGCATGACCATCGTACTTTTAAGAGATTTGTGGCTGATTCAGAGCCCACACAGGTTTGTGCAGATAAAGGTACAATGAGGAAGGTTTCTGTCAGACAAACGCATCGGATTAACAGAGCAGCTACTAAAATGCCATTACAAAGAAGCAAACGGGTATTTGAAGCTGCTGGTGCCTCTGGAGGGCTGCAAGGTGGCGCAGTTGGTAGCACTGTTGCCTCGCAGCAAGAAGGTTGCCGGTTCGCGTCCCGGTGGGGGCACCGGAATCTTTCTGCGTGGAGTTTGCATGTTCTCCCCGTGCAGCGTGGGTTCTCTCCGGGTTCTCCACACAGTCCAAAAACATGTTGAGGTTAATTGGTGATTCTAAATTGTCCGTAGGTGTGAATGTGAGTGTGCTTGGTTGTCTGTCTCTAAGTGTGGCCCTGCGATGGACTGGCGACCTGTCCAGGGTGTCTCGTGAGGATTAAGCGGTGTATAGAAAATGGATGGATGGATGGTGCCTCTGGAGTCCCACGAACATCAAGGTGTAGGATCCTCCAGAGGCTTGCAGTTATGCATAAACTTTGTATTCGGCCACGCCTAACCAATGCTCACAAGCAGAAAACAAGTGGGCAGTGGGCCCAGAAATACATGAAGACAAAATTTCAAACAGTTTTGTTCACTGATGAGTGCCGTGCAACCCTGGATGGTCCAGATGGACGGAGTAGTGGATGGTTGGTGTACAGCCACCATGTCCCAACAAGGCTGTGAAGTCAGCAAGGAGGTGGCGGAGTCATGTTTTGGGGAGAGAGCTGCATCTTTTGGAAAAAAATTATCTTGTCTGACATCATAAATGGTATCAGCTTGAAAAATCACACAGGAGACAGAGAAGGCCTTGCACTGAGAAAATGAAGCCAGGGTTTTGCTACTTCCTGGTTGACATCTTGGATTTTTGGAGCCAGTGACGCAAAAATCGTCGGGGGGGTGGAGCCATAGGAGCAGCGATTGGTCAGACAGATTGAGAGGCAGGCCCTCTCTGCCCGCCCACATTTACCGCCTTCTGCTCGCTTCGTCTGCATCGTCGCTGACGACTGTCAGCCACGCCCCTTGCCCCGCAAAATGTTGACGATTTTTTAAAAATTCAGTACTGATTTATTTTCAGATTGGCCGCCTGATCTCTGGATTTGATTATGAAAACTAATAAGAAAAAAATCCTGAGCTGTAGGAATGCAGTATTTCGTGATCTGTACTTACTTCTTTTCCAATTCCAGTCTATGGGAGCCAGGGCTTTTTGGAGCCAGCAGCTAACGGACGTAGTGATATTGCAGGTTTTTGACACTTCCGGGTTGGCTTCCTTTTTCAGGGCCGGTTGCAACGTCCATCTTTTATACAGTCTATGGGCATGAAGAACTATGACTCATCATGACATCATCATCTGCAGCTTTAATCGTGATTGACAGCGCAGTGCAGCTGCTCATGTGACTCACTGACAGTCTGAGGCATAGACTGTATAAAAGATGGACGTTGCAACCGGCCCTGAAAAATGAAGCCAACCCGGAAGTGTCAAAAACCTGCAATATCACTACGTCCATTAGCTGCTGGCTCCAAAAAGCCCTGGCTCCCATTGACTTGAATTGGAAAAGAAGTGATCACAGATCACGAAATACCGCATTCCTACAGCTCAGGATTTTTTTCTTATTAGTTTCCATAGTCAAATCCAGAGATCAGGTGGCCAATCTGAAAATAAATCAATACTGAATTTTTAAAAAATCATCAAAATTTTGCGGGGCAAGGTTGACAGTCGGCAGCGACCATACAGACGAAGCGAGCAGAAGGCGGTAAATGTGGGCGGGCAGAGAGGGCCCGCCTCTCAATCCGTCTGACCAATCGCTGCTCCTATGGCTCCGCCCCCCTCTGACGATTTTTGCGTCACTGGCACCAAAAATCCAAGATGTCAACCAGGAAGTAGCAAAACCCTGGCTTCATTTTCTCAGGGCAGAAACCAACAGGTGACGTCATGGTAGCTACGTCCATCTTTTATACAGTCTATGGTCTGAGGCTGAGAAGAGAGACTATGAAAATTCCCTGTTAGTATGTCAAAGTGTAGTGAAGGGGAATAAATTGTCAAAATGGAGGTCAGACGGGCATGAGGTTGCAATACAGACCGAGGACCCGACCAACGCTGCTTGCAGCTTTAATTATTGTTGTTTTCGTGTCCTTTCTATGTTTTTGGATGCTGCTGTGGCGTGTAAATTTCCCCCAATGGAGGATCAAAAAAATAACTCTAAATATCTAAAAATCTAAAATAATTCTATTCCATTCTATTCTATTCTATTCTATTCTATTCTATTCTATTCTAATTTGTCAGTTTTCACTTTGACATTAGATTTTAACACCTTGGGTCCCCTTTAGTGTCATTTTACAACATGCATTAAACACTTTAATTAGTTATTAATTTAATTTAACATCGGATTAAGCTCAATTTGGACATTTAGTTCCCTAGTCTGTCTTTCAAAAGACTGAATGAATAAATCAAGGATTTAAAAAAAGCATGTTTTCTCATCATGTCAAAGAGGAACTAAGACCGAACAGTGTCACAGATTTAGGTCACACTCGAGTTGACCCCTGTATCTCAGCTCAGACTCCAGTCATGTGCCATTTCATCTGTGACCTCTCATGGTGGACGTCTTCCAAACAGCTTTGATCCTGCTGGGTCTCACTGGTTCAAAGCCAGGTCAGCAAACTAATTTCCCTGCACCGAGTGGCATGGACAAGTGATTACAAGTGTTCGAGCCTAGTTTGGGCAGCGTTTTACCCATTCACCATGGCAGTCATTATGTGGGCCACCTTATCTGCCTCTAATATCTGCTCTGATTGGTTGTTTTCCAGGTAATCCGCCATCCAAACCCAATAAAAAGACCCTAAAGCAGCGGCTTCTCAAACTGCTGCTCTGCTGTCGCTCTGGCTCCGACCCATCAATCGATAAACGCAAGTGCCAGGACACACAATCACACTAACTCAATCACTGAGCAAATAAAACACTTTAAAGCTTTCAGTCTCTTTTTTTCTTTTCCTCCCTTTATGTTTTCCACTTTCTTTTCTCTAAACCCAACACTTTAAAGATGCTCTGTTGTATCTCAGGGAGTAACTATTCCTCTTTTCTTTCTGTTCGTTCATGTAGAAAGCATAACGGAGGAAGGTGAATTGGCAACAGTGTGTTACAGACCAGAGGGACTCGACCGTCTTGTGCAACAGACCAGCTTCAGCAAGAAAGAGCTGCAGGTTCTCTACAGAGGATTCAAAAACGTCAGTCAAAGATTCCTGCGAACTATTGATTCCTGTGCTCAGTGTGCAAAACTTTGAAGCTATAGATCTTTGCCTGTGGATCTTTTGTTGACACTGTTTGTGATTTCTGCAGGAGTGTCCAAGTGGCGCAGTGAATGAGGACACGTTCAAAGGCATCTACTCCCAGTTCTTCCCTCAGGGAGGTCAGTCACGCCCATGCCCTTCATCACATGTTTTTAATTTCACTTGATTCCTCCATCTGCAGCGTGTTCACATCTGAAGATAGCTGATGATGACTCACGCCTCTCAAACACACCACCAGATCAGGTCAGCGCTGCAGCTTGTGTTCTCTGCTTTGAGCTGTGCTCCTCTGAGAAATCCTTGGTTTTGCATTGACTTGCAAGCTGCAGTGTTAAATAGGATTTATAACTTGTGGAATGATGTTTAGTCATACACTTCAAAGCCTGTTAGTCATATATCGTACTTAAAGAGCCCATATTATGCTTTTCTTTGGTGTGTCATAAAGCTGCTTTCTGTGCATTTAAAAGGTCTGAAAACAGAAATGACTTCTCCTTACCTGCCTGAAACTCCTCCTTTGCAGTCCAGGGTTTTTTTTAATTTTTTTATTGTTGCCTATCTATGTCACCATGTAATACATTTGCATAACACCAGCCTCTTTAATGCAGTTGCCCATACAAAGTACACACTGTTGCATGCACTATACATACATTTGGATTGTAGTACTTTGTCATGATATAGCACCTTAACCAGCAGATTCCCAAAACCTGCATTTTAAAGGCTTGCCATGTTACATCATTTATCAGAGCCAGAAACTGTAAAAACAAAAGAAATGATTGGATTTTCAATTTTCTGATTGTCCTATCCTAACATATCCTATCATATCTGACGTGTAGTTTAAAGCTTAAAATCATGATATTTCATCAAAATAACTTAATTTTAAATGTCTCATTTAAAACAATCCACCAAAATGAACCCTTCTTGTGAACCAGATTTTGTAAAACTTTAGGGACTCTTTGCCTGAACTGGGATGAACTGCAGTCAGTGTTCACAAAATACAAATAGGAGACAAGTATAGAAACAAATTAAGTAGTGAAATATCTATAGTATGTGGAGCTGCCATTTCCCCCACAGTATTGATCACACATGTGGGTACTTAGTAACATGTTGACTCCAGTTTTTATCATTTTTTGTAAAATAAATAATCAAAGAAATTTAACTTCAATGTGCGAAAAAGACATTTTTGAGCTGTGTTTACTTCCAAACTTGGCTGTGCTGTTACAAAATGCAATATACAACTACAGACTTAAAAATGATGTCAAAACATCACAACTGAAAACTCATTTCAGTCAAAAAAACATGTGCAGCTCATGTTACTGCATGTCTAATGTCTCTAATATGTTCCTCTTCCTCTCAGTTTAGGCAGTAATATACTTGTTCATGTGCTGATCACACAGTTACAGTCAGAAATGTGACTCATGCTTATATTGTCTTTGTTCCAGATTCAAGTATGTACGCACATTTCCTGTTTGAAGCCTTTGACACCCACAACAACGGATCGGTCAACTTTGAGGTGAGACTCACTTTTCTTTAGTTGCGACTGTCCAGACTAAAGACTTCCTTTTTCATCTTTGTGCTCTTCATAGAGCAAAGACAACACAAAGCTTTCTTCTGCAGCTTTTCCCTCATATTGCATAAATCACATAACTTTTTAGGATTATTTCACTTTAATAGTTTGTATCCAGGCTTGAGACTGAAACAAGAAATGCACTATAATATGATGCAGTATAAATCAGTAGAGTGAATATAGCTCCTTCCTTTTCACTTTATCTGTTGAGTCACTGCTATTATCTTTTCTGATTTCAATCATGCCTCAGTTTTTCTTTTTCCCTTCTGTAGGATTTTGTCATAAGTCTGTCCATTATCTTAAGAGGCTCCATCACTGATAAACTCAACTGGGCCTTTAATCTTTATGATCTGAACAAGGACGGCTGCATCACCAGAGAGGTACCTGAACCGCTCTCTGTCTGTATGAACTGCCTCGTGTTATGTTGGTTGCTCATGTTCTTTTTTTTAATTTTTTTTTTAAACTCTGTTTTTTTCATGCAGGAGATGACAGATATAATGAACTCCATCTATGACATGATGGGGAAGTACACTTACCCCTTAATGAGGGAGAATGCACCAAAAGAACATGTTGACAACTTCTTCCAGGTGAATCAAATCAATACACTCCACAACTCCAACACTAAACTCAAGTCAGGGAATTTATTGACATTAATCTGATGGAAAAATATATTTTTTGTGCGTGTTTGGAGCTGCCATGTGAGATGCTGCTGAGCTCCCAAAATGTGCAGCTGGAGACCCGTTGACCCTGTCAGATAGGATACAACCACAAACAATAACACTTCTTTTTGCATGTCTTCACTTGAAATTCTTTTTTTATTAAAGTATGTTTTAGCATTCAAATTGTGCTTTTAAACAGGTGCAAGAATGTATATTTCCCCAAACACTTGAGACATTTCATATCAATCAAAATATTGTGCAGTGTTTCATGTACTGCTTGTTCTGCGTAACAGCAACCAGCATTGTTCATTTAAAGGAACCCTTCAGAGTTTTGCTTGGAGACACACAGAAGTAATATTTATGCTTTGTTATTTACTTTCACTCTAACAAATATCTGCATATACCTTGTTGTAAAGCTATTTTTAAGTGTTTTAAATCCAATGTTTCTTACATCCGGCTTTACTTGCTTGCAGTTTTCTTCTTCTGCAACTGAAGTTGCTTTTTATGCCTGAAACCAAGGTTCATGTTATTGTCTGTTGTGTACGTTTGATCCAGTTTCCAATTGCAGTTATACACTAAAGAGCTTTATATAACATACCTGTCACCATCTCCTACGATAGCTGCATCTAACTCTACTTCACATTGATTGCTTTCTGGATCACTGCTTTTATTTGCTGTCCAGACATTTTTGAGCCTCTCTTTGAATACTGTTGCTGGGGTTTTTTGATCTTTAGATGGCCTCTCATTCTCATTCATCTTTTTTTCAATTCAACTGGCTTTTTATAACATTGTTGGAACCATATTTCAATCACCAAACATGGCTTCCTCCTCTGCCCATGTGTTGCTGCAGCTTCTGAACAATTCATAAAATGTTTTCACACTAGAAACAAACCGAGTCATGGCTCAGTTTGTTTTGGAGCAAGACAGCATCTTTTTTTTGGACCAAGGTTTGGGGGAGTTTTCATGTCTGTTGTCTAAACGGAAAAGTCTGCACCAAATGAGCTGTGAAAGAGCCGTTTGTTGATGCATTGCTGCATATTTTGGCATGTTACCTTTACATGTAAGTCAGTGTCATACTATCTGGGAGGAAGGTGTATTGTGTGATATGCCTGTGCACACTTGTGCATGTGTGTCTTTTCTGCACATGCACAACATAAACAAAACGGTCAGAAACTCCCAATCGTTAACCAGCAAACAGAACTGATGTTCTTGTCCGTGTTAGCTGAAAATAAAGACTTAAAACACTGCATGTTGTTTGAGCTACTTATTACAAATACACTCTGGAGATTTTGTCCACCAGAGGCACTATGGAAAGATGTTTTGTGAGCAGATTCCCAATTTGTTTGTATCTTCTGCTACAAGGAGGCTCCTACTGCAAGTTTTACACTGTTTGTCTAATGTCTAGTTTGTAGCATGATGTTAGGAAAAAAGATTTTAAAAAATGTGGCTTTGCAAATGTCTTATCAAAAACTAAATGTCTGACCCTTTAGCCCTCAATGACACACACAAGGCAGAGAAATAGGGTGTAACCAATACATTTTTAGTTCCCATAAACAACAGAGAGCACTTTAAGGTAACTTGTGAAACAACTCGATTATGTGTTTTTTTTAAATCAGAAAATGGACAGAAACAACGATGGAGTGGTCACCATTGACGAGTTTCTGGAGACGTGTCAAAAGGTAACATGAAATCAGATTATATCATCTACACTTCAACCACACAGCTGCTGAAATTATTTCAATCTTTTGTTCCTCCATCCAGGATGAAAACATCATGCAGTCCATGCACATGTTTGATAACATTATCTAAACATTGTTGGACAAAGACAGAAGAGAGATTTTCCATTTCTGCTGCAGTAACAAACTCCCAGTCAGGATGGTTTCTGGGCCTGAACAGTGAGGAAGGTTCAAACAACAAAGATCCGAGGATACAATCCCCAAAAAACATCTTTTTAAAATTGTTAGTGAAGAGATTGAGCAGAGTGAGTCAAGTCTTTTTGAAGACTAACTTGTGTGAAATGTGAAATGTTAGATTTTTTTTATTTTTTTTTTACTAAGTGTATATGAAGGTGTTTAAAGGTGGATTCTGGTGTTTTTTAAGACAATGACAGACTAAAGCTCTGATGACCAGATGCCTCAAGAAAACACACAAGTAGCTGCAGTTCCAACGTCCGATGTCTTCTTCACTCGTACAAATGGAGTGAAGTGTTTCTCTGATGCTTGTGTTAAACCCTAGAGAGAGACTATATGTGCAGACATGTTGAACAAAAGGAATAATGCTCATGATGTTGTAAAGTACCTCACGCTTTCACTCGTATTCTACGACGAGGAGGACAGCTCCAAGTTCAAAAGCAATAAAGTCGACACGTGACCGGTTCGTCCTTGGTTTTCTTACGGAGTTCACCTCTCACATTCAGTAGAATAGTGTATATTGTGTCTGCATGATGTGTCTGTTTTGACTGGCCATTGAAATTATTTTATTTAAAGTGTTAATATATGTAAATGGTGACAGTGATGATGAGGAAATGGAATAAAACCACACAGTTGCTATGCAAAAGAATTATTTGGTTTCTGACCTGCTGAAAGTTGATGTAAGAGTTTGGGTTGTTTGTTTTTATTCAGATGAAGGTTAAATCAGTGATTAGGAGGCTGATGTTGTGTTCCCTTATGATTATGAAGTATTATTTCAAGGATGTGATGAGAGTTCAACCTTGTAATGGTAAAATGTTATTTAACAACATAAATCCAAAATGTTTGCTTTTAGATCCTCTCTACTAATATAACAGTATTTTCTGTCCTGTACCTCATTCAGCACCAATTATGAACTGAGATACACTATGATTTCCAGGATTACACAAAATTGTGGAATAAAATCAACCATTTTTCAGGTCAAAGCAGTGTAGCAGGAAAAGATTTTCTTTCCTGAGAATCATGATACTGATGATTGAAATCAGGGGAGTTTTAGAGATGGTAAAGAAACCTTGCTTTCCTGTGAGGTTCCTGGAGGAACCTTTAATAGCTCAATTCAGAGAAAAAGGCTGCTGGAGAAACCAGTGACTTCTGTATGTGTATGCTGGCCTGGGGTCTGGAGGAGGAAGGAGGAGCTTTTCTTTTTTTAAAACACAGTCAAGATCATAAAGTTATAGAACTCTTCAGAACAACATTGAAGATGTTCTGCGAGTTATAGATACTGGGTATATTTAAGTAAAATCAGGGTCTTGTCTGACTTTCTGCCAACAGATTTGTGTAAAAATGGTCCCTGACACCAAAGGCAAAGTCTCTCAATTGCATTTAGAAACATCCATAATATGTTTTTGGGATGTTTGGAGGATAAACATATTCATTACATATACATACTGATAATAATTAAGAATTCTAAATAGATACAATAGAAACAGTGGCGATAGTGAAGAACCCCAAAGGGACCTTAAAGCCCTTTTACTTCTGAGCGTGCATCCCACAATTGTTTTATTTTTCATTTGGTTGCAACCTGCAACTGCACCAATAGATGCTATTGAATTCTTAACACTGCATATTTATAAACGTGCAATTTTGAGGCAGTACAACTGTTTGAATTTAGCATAAATTTACTATAAAGTAACATAAATTGATTACTTTCGTGGGCCTGCTCCACAAGAGATTAGCATGAAAACCCATAAGAGCCATTTAACAGTGGAATGTGACAGAATATTTTCTTATGAATGAAAGTTTTTCTGTGTGTGTGTAACTACAGACCACAGAAGTCTTGGTATATGGGATGGATCTCAAACATTGATCACAGGTGTAACAGCTTCTGGATTATTCACAATTATCAATGATCTTTAACTCAGTAAACACGGACACCATAACATGTTTAATATATCCTTTATTTTTTATTAAACAAATTTTCAGTAAAAACTCTTATTAAGTAGAAAGACAAATTTCCCTGTCAGTAGTTTGCTCCAGCTGTAGGGCGATCCCCGACTGAATCCTCTCATGTGTAGACTAAAGAATCAGATGGATCTACAGAATCTGCTTTACCCACAATGTTGTTCTCTTTCTTACTACAGCCACATACAACGTTCTCTTTAAATTCAGGTTAAAATCAAAGACATCTTCTTTTAATAATCTGGTAATAGTGGGTCACCTTCCCCAGTAAATAACTTATAAAAGATGAGAAACAACTCATAAAAAACAAAACAGCTGTAATCATCTAATAATACACATCAGCCGATTACAGAAGAGTGGGGAGCATCCCTACGCTGCTGCTCAAAGACCTCCACCTCTCCCCGTTTGTTCTACTGAATCAGTGCCACAAGACAGAAGTGTTAACCAGCTCTGCACTGACTCTTGGGTCACAGCGGGAGAAAGTTGACAGAATATAGTATCAAAACTACAGCAAGGACAGTAGTGTCTGTTACAAAGGCGTTAAGTGGAGCAGTGAATAGGTGCACCGTGCACGTTGAGCCACCTCTGGCAGTGTTTTCAACTATTATTCTCTTTTTTTTTGTTTCATTTTCTTATAAAAAAAAAAGGAAGCTACATGATTATTGTCACAAAATAAAATCTCTTTGGCATAGAACACCCACCCGAAAGCGTAAACACACATACTCACATGCACACACTCTGAGAAGGCTCTCTAACAGAAACTTACGAGCATCGTCACTGTCATAATTATAATCCGCAAAATTATGCTATAAAACAAAAGTTGAGCCCTGTTAAGATTATGAGTCCCGTACTCGGCAATAATTGCATATATTACATCAGGTGGAGAGCAGAGGGAAATAATCTCCTCTGGTCACCACGTTCTCTCCTTCTTTGTATCCAACTTCAGCTGCTTGGCCGCCTCTGACTTCTCTTTCTGCTCTGGAACTGTTGAAAAACCAAAACATATAATGAGAAAAGAATCCCCAGAGAGGACAATTATTTTAGAATGTTTCTGCTGGATGAAAAACTATGAGCTTTTTTTTTTTTGTCACTAAAGATGTTTCAGTATTTGTGTTTTTATCTGTGCTTTTCTTGCCCATTTGAACTGGACAGGACTTTTATTTTGGAAAAAGGTGATGTCATACCTTGACTACACCAATCAATGAGGTGCGCTTATGTTTGTTGCCTGGGAGATCATTTCAGATGTACAATTAGGAAAACTTTTTTTAATGTTATCAATATATATGCAATGTATATTGTGTTATATGTATATATAATATATGCAGTCAGGAAATTAAAGAAAAATTACACCTGGAGGCAAATTCAAACAGAATTAATTCTGAAAGATATTAACTTCAAAATAAAGTTTATATATATACATTTAAAAAAGCGCTTTAAAAAAAAATTCCACATATTTAACCAGGAAAAAGTCTCCCTGAGATTAAGAATGACTTTTACAGTTTTGAGTGTCACAGCTAAGACAGGCAGCAGCACAATTTAACAAATGAAATTAACATTTATTTAAAGATTGAGAGGACAATAAAAAAAAAAAAAAAAAACGCTCCACATTATTAATGTCAATGTGAGTTAATCAAAACATTTAGATTCCAATATGTCTGCCTCCATGTCATGTAAAGCTACAATAATGCAATTTTCATCATCTTTGCTTATGTGACTATAAATATAGTAAATCCTCAACTTTTTGAGACACGTGCTAATATAACTACACTTTAAAAAATAAATAACTACAAAAATGTGGTTTTTAATCATGTTTTCAATACCACTAATGTTCCCAACCACTTAAGCTTCGAAGAAATCACTGGTTTCTATGACAACACAAATAATGTCAAGAACATTCTCTAGATAGTTTTCATTCTTTTTAGTTTCTCGTCTTCTTTAGGTTTTGTCTTAATTGAGTGGAGCTGACGTCCTAATCTTACGAATAACAACAAAAGCTAAATATACATATATTTTTAAAGAAAATATGAATTTCCATTTTTATTTTTACCCATCTGACAGTTAAAAAATACATTTCTACAACTTTATTTTCCTTCTGCTTGTTGCATGTGTTCATTTGTCACCTCCTCAGTTTATTTATTCATTTATTATAGTATCATATGTCATAATTACATTGAACTGCTGTTGTGTATTGGATGTACACTTGTTGAATAAATAAATAAAAAAAAAAAAAGTATTTGATCTGAAATGTAATGACAGTTAAAGGGTTGCTGGCAGATCACTGTTGATTTGATCAAACTGAGTTTTCGAGTGCTAAAATCTTACATCTTCAGCCTGTACTGACCTTTAATAAGGCTCGGGGTAAGCTTGTCTGTCGTAGGCCATGCTGGCTGGGTAATCTTCATGCATGATGTTTCCGTCCATCCCGTCCATAGGGATGTCACCTGCATATCCTCCGTAGCCATGGAAACCAGCGTCTAGCTCTGCAAGAGATCATAGCATTTAAATTTTTTTTTTTAAGTTATTTTTTTGGCCTTTATTCGATAGTGAGAGAGAGACAGGAAAGTGGGGGAGAAGAATGGGGGAAGGACGTGTGGGAAAGGGTCATGAGCGGGACTCGAACCCATGACCTCCACATCGGGACTGTAGCCCTGTACATGGGACGCCAGCTCAACCAGGTGAGCTATAGCGGCGCCCCACAGCATTTAATTTTTTTAATAACAGGTTACATGTCATTTAGAGTCACTTATTTTTTGCTATTGTCATGAAACTGACCATAGAGGATGATATCAGGGATATAAAGTGCAAATCCTTCCACATTTCAGTACATTTTAGGAAAACTGATCACAGAGCAAAAAGCAGCTGATTTTTTTTTTTTTTTTTTTAAGTCTCTCTGCTTAGAGACAGAAAATACCACGGCCATAAAAGGAAGAAAAGGGATGTGAAGGAAAGCACGGAGATTAAGGAAAAGATACAACCACAGATAAGGAAACACCAGGAAGGAGCTTGATGGAGGAAAAAAACATTTAGACATCAACTTGGCAGTGAATAATAGGAAATTATGTGCCTGGAGGAAAAAACAAAAAAACCTTTAAAAGTATTTTATTATATGCATTTGAATACAATGAAATGTTGGTGCAATGTGACTTGTTTGGGGATAGAAAGTACAAAATGTACAAAAACTGGAGAGGACTGATGGAAGAGGTTGAGTTTGTGGTTAATTTGAAAGAGATTGGGAAATAACATCCATCCATCCATTATCTCTACACCTCTTAGTCCTCACTAGGGTCGCCGGGTGGCTGGAGCCTATCCCAGCTGACTTAGGGCGAAGGCAGGGGACACCCTGGACAGGTCACCAGTCTATCACAGGGCTACACTTAGAGACAGACAACCAAGCACACTCACATTCACACCTACAGACAATTTAGAATCATCAATTAACCTCAACATGTTTTTGGACTGTGAGAACCCGGAGAACCCGGACAGAACCCACGCTGCACGGGGAAAACATGCAAACTCCACACAGAAAGATCACGGGTGTCCTCACCAGAACACAAACCGGCGACCTTCTTGCTGCGAGGCAACGGTGCTAACCACCGACCCACTTTGCAGCCTTTGGAAATAACACTGGAAGTTAATTTAAAGCCACACAGTGCTGCTTGAGCTCGCTACTAAAACCTATTTATATTAATTTCGATATATATTATATCAACCTCTGAACCCGAAACTTGCTGGTGGGTTTGAAAAGCATGTTATCTTTCAAAAATTACCCAAAATAACACCATTTATAAGAGCAGGAAACTGTAAAAATGAAAAGAATAGTTGAATTTTCGACTTTTAAAGTCCTTGCATTAATCATCTGTGAAATGATGTTCTGGTTGAGAAAGGAAACCATGAACAAATTCTTTTATTCTATACCATTGTCATCATTTTGAAATTTGGCAAAAATAAATTCTTTGCTTCAATTAAATTCTGTGGCTGAACTCAGTTGAACTGCAGGCTGTCTTTACACGGAGCACAGAGTAGACAAGTACAGAAACAAATAAAAATCTAAGTAATAAAATATCTGAAGTATGTAAAGTCATGTTTTTTCCCCCCCAGTACTTGGAAAAATGTTGTTCGAGTTGATTCCAGATTGTGTCATTTTTTGTGAAATGAAAAAATGAAAGAAATTAAACTTTCATTCTTACTTCTTTTTTTTTTTTTTTTAATTTATGGCATTATAACTTTAACATGCTGCACAAAATACACTTTTGAGTTCTTACTACTTCTATCCATGGTTGTCCTGTCTCCATAAAGGGTGCAAAACTTTAAATTCCAGTGAAAATGAGCTCACAGTGAGTAAAATGTGACAGGAGCAAGAACACACAGACCTGTTTGGGGTCAATAACAAGTAACCATGTTTTGTTTTTTGTTTTTTTGCCAGAAACTCCTACAGCTATGAAATGAATGATGAGAGTAAATGGAATTTGTAGGCAGCAGGAGGGAGGACACCTACTAACACATTCGTGCTGTGGTTGCTCCATATGGTGGAGTGACCTGCTGCTGAGGAATGTGCTGCATGTGCACATTTCAGTCACAGTTACTCACCATCTGCATAGGGTCCTTCCATGGGGACACTGTTGTGGGCCTACAGGGAGGTCACAGGAGGACAGTGGTCAGAAAAATGCAACTCTTATATATAGAAAGCCTAATAATAGTACAGCTCTAATATTATTAACAATATATAATAAAGTAGCAGTCTTGTAATGTCAGAGAATGTGAATTAAAGCTTCAGTCAATAGTCTGTAACAGTGTTGGGATGTGTTTTTTTTTTTTGTTGTAAAACCCAAAGAGTTGAAGCAAATAAAGAAATGCATGAATCTATATTGGCGTTTAGTTGTCATGTGCTGGCAGCAGAGGGTGCCAGAAACTCACCATCTCCCAGGCAGCCGGATCGTGTTTGAACAGAGAGTGTGTGAGCTCCACGGATACTCGCTTCTTGTAGTCAGAGGTTTTGTCCTCTGAGATGCGGAAGAGCACGGCTGCGGCGTAAGTAGCTGAAGGGCAAAGAAACGGCAAACAGTAAGCAACGTGCAACACACACACAAAAAAACATCCCAAAATTTTAAATAATGCGCTATAGTGTCGGTGTATTGACTGTGGAGAGCACTGGAAACTTAAAGAGGTTTAAGTTTTAAAGGTCAGACAGGTAAAATATACAGTATGAACCCTTGTTAATGTCAGCAGTAAAACTTTAAGAGCATATTGTCTGGTATCACATACAGCCCAGACCATACAAGAGGTATTTGGACAACTAATATTTTTTCTTCTTTAGATCCAATTTAAAATAGAGAGAGAATAGAGAGAGGAATACTACATTAAAGTGCTAAATCTGAACTTCACTGTGAGTGAGTTTATATAAGTTTAGAAGGAACTGTGTGGTAGATGTAGCCCCTTTTAACACACAGAGCCCAGATGTAATTGCAGCAGAAGTAATTGTACACGAGAAGTAAAACAAAGTCAATTTAAGTAAAATTTATTGCACTCAACGACCGCCTCAAGTTTTCAACCCACAAACATCAGCTGATGCTTTGTCTCTTCCCTGGTCTTGACTGTCAACACCTTCAGCTTTTTTTCATCAGTCTATAGAACTTTGCTCCACAACCCTACCAGCTTATTCTTATATGTTTTTGTCTGCTACAGTCCGACTGTTCAGTTTTTGAGCTTTTAATCCTCTGAGGTTTGACTATCAAGTCTCTTTGTTGACAATGACACAGGTGTGTTTACATCCTGGAGATCATTTTGGACTTTCTGTGCAGCCATAAAGAGGTTTCCTCCACAGTGCAAATAATTTTCTGCTCCTCCGCAAGACTTTTGCTCCTCAGTTTATCAACGATTTTTTTGCTAATTCCCTGTGCACGCCTTCTTTTTTAGAATTATCCAACTGTTGATTTCAGCAAACCAACAACCTTTAATGTCTATCTGATTTTCCTTTTTTTTGCCACATTATTATCTTCTTTACTTGCATGGTCTACTCTTTTTATATTAAGAAAAAGCTCCACCTCAATCTAAATGCAGTCTGACTGACAGGATGTAGGCTTTCTGTCTGCGCTGCTGTTTTCAAAATCTCTTTTGCTAGAGGAAACAACAACCTATACACTGAAAATGGCAAGTTTTGCACAACATTTGGATTGTGTCATAGGGCAGACAGGCTTGCTTGGTTCTTTTGAGAAATGAGCCATTTTAATTACAGCCTTTAAATTACCTTTAAAGTTCCCCCCGACACGATTTTACAGGGACACCATCACTGCATCCTGAGCTTAGCATCACTCAAGAAAATTTGGCTCCAATTTCGATTGCACGAGCTGTGGTTATCAAGTAATTCAGTTTTATTTAATTTAAGCAAATTAAAAATAGCAGATGTTGTTTACGCTCTCCTATTGATTGATGTGCACTATGTGGTTCAGGCATGCACAGGCATGTGGTTCGACTGACATAAGCCAAGTCTCATTATTCCACGGTCACACCTTGTACATTTTGCAATACGTCCAGTACATCTGAGCCAGGGTTTAAACTGTCATGTTAATCATTTTACACATTCATCACTGGTTGACAGTCACACTCTTGATGGTGTCTCACGTGGTAATGATCCATCATGTTTTTAATTTATTGCACAGTGAAGACTGAAATATTTTTTTTAAATGCCAATCAAGACATGATATCTATCAGAAAAACAGAATTAGCATATTTCCCCCAAATTGTTCAGCCCTGGTTTAAAAAAATACAAACAAGCCAGTGTGAATGTTTTTTCCTATATAGCAACATGAGAACAGGTGCAGTTAGACCATTCTGCAGTGCTGTTGTAGTGCTTTGTAGAATGGTCTGACCCTGTGAAAGCATCTAGATAGCAAATCTTGATCAACTCTGAGCTTTAATGTGCATAAACTGAAACCAGAAACAGCTGTCCTAGAAACATTTATTAACTGTCCAAATAAGTACAGGCTGTGTATCTCTGCATGTGTGGCCTGTTGTACCTTGTCTAGTGCAGTGTCCATGTGTATAAGGCACTTACTACGAGCTAAGCTTGATGATTTAGGCAAGGAATGCTAAAACTAGCTTCTAAAGTTTCTTTGAAAATGTCAACTGTACCTTACCTGAAGGAACAATTTAACATTTTGAGGCAAAACATCAGATAACCTCACTTAAAGATTGGGAACAGGGCAAAAATCTTCAGTAAGACAAAAAAATATTTACAAAAGCAAAGCAACTTTGATTGAAACTGTAATTAAAATGACTAATTGAAGATTTTTTTCATGTGATGCCATTGTTCAGTTATTCAGATGTAATGTAAACTGAAGACTGCTTCAAGCTAAAAAAAAATCAATTACCCATATAATAAGTCCAAATCCTGAACCCCTGGACCCTATCGTATGATCACATTGTATTCTTTAAATGTAGGTTGCGATATGTCGGTATGAAAGTTGTGGAAAACAAGTACACCATCTCACAAAATGGACATAGTCATGTTCAAGGTAAGGACATCGAAGCTGCACTTGTAGCAACTACAGCACTTGAATAAATTGCCTCTGTTGCTTTCCCCCTATGATTAAATGCTACATTACGGTAAGCTAATCGCAGTGCATTATCTCGGTGTCCTACCGATGCCCTCGTTGTTGGAGTGCAGCAGCTCCATCAGTGGAGCTGACGCGCCCTCTTGGTCGATGAGCTCGGCTGACTGTTTGTCCAGGGCCAACTCGCACAGGACGCCTGCTGCCACACGCTTCACATTGTCCACTGGAGAGTAGAGCAGCTGTAGAGAAGAGGAAGAAAATGAGTAAAGAAGAAACAACAAGAGGGTTAAATATCAAGATGAGGAAGCGTGCGTTACCTGGACGAACAGGGGAATGGTCTGTAGGTTGGCGATCTCCGCTCTGTTGACGGGATCTCTGGCCAGGATGTGCAGAGCTCCTGTGCAGCCCTCAACTATCTCCTCCATCCTCACTCCATCCTGCAAATGAAAAAAAAAAGAATGTTATTCCACAGAAATACAACCACAAATGTGCACACTCGCCTTGAACATCCTTTGACACTGGCTCATCATGTACCTGGTACGCCTGCTGCTTGGATGAGTCATGCTTCTGGGCGTCCTGGTGGGCTTTGAGCAGCAGGTTGACCAGGCGGGGGATCGCTCCTGCATCCCTCAGAGGGGCCTGGTTCTCCGGGCACAGCGCCAGGTTGCGGATCAGGCCGACCACAGCCTTCAGAGAGGAAGATATAGTCATGATACAGTTCTGTTATATACTTCCTTCTGGCTCCTCTTGTAAATATATGTATATATTGTTATTTGTGCTTTTTATACCTTTACTTTTATACTTTTGCACCACTGGAGTTGTCTTTTAATTTCGTTGTACCTTGTGTATGCTGACAATAAAAGCATTCTATTCTATTCTATTCTATTCTATTCTTGATCGCAAAGTAAAACGACAACTGCTCACAAACTCAAGCTTTTGTCTCTGTTGGAAATACAATGTACTGTTTTCTATTCTTTGAAGCCTGATCTTGCAAAACATACTGTTCCTACGGTCATGAGCATGTCATGATATTTCAGGCTGACTGAACTTCTGACCCTCTGCCCTGTCTACCATCTTCTTTGTCCATCTGTCCAGTTCACAGCCTTCCATCTTTGCACTGTTCAACCCTAGGAATCCTAAAACCCACCAGTGCGTGTGAGAAGGATGTTGTGCTTTTTTTTTTTTTTTTAATCCAAAATGACACCATTTATCATAGCAAGAAACAGCCCTTGCACTACTCATCTGCTTCAACAAAGCTAAAAATTGTGATATTTCATCAAAATCACAGAAATTCTGCAAAATACACAAGTAAGTAGATTGCATTAAAAAAACAACAACTCTGTGCTCTTTGGTGTAACTGTGAAGTCATGACTAACTCGACTGCAATCAACAATTACATGTCAAAAATTCTTAGACTTTTTGGATGAGCTCAGTTAAACTGCAGGCTGTGTGTCAGTGGGAACTTGGAAAAAAGTTGAACACATTGAGGTTTTTCCAATTTGCGTCAAGAATCAAACAAATTCAACTTCTGTTTTTTTCTTTTTTATGACATGTAGTTCTTTCTACTTCTAGACATGGTTGTACAGTTTCCATAGAGGTGCAGGATTGTATATTTCAGTGAAAACTGAACCAACAGTGTGGTAGGAGAAAAACTAATGCACAGAAACTGCTTGAGGTTCAAGGTGTTTGTCTCCTTAACTTTTTTATCCTTTGGACCACCTGCTTTCAGTCTACCTCTGCTCTCCTGTCTAAACTCTTTACGACTATCTTCATGGAACCATCATATTTCAACAGGAGCATGCTTTTCCTAAGTCCCAACTATCCCCCATCCCTATCCCTCTGTCTGTCTACCTTGACGACGGGCCAGTAGTAAGGCTGGTTGAGCAGCTTGACGATGGCGGGGATGCCATAGTGTCTCCTCACTGCGTTCTGCGCCACCTCGGCCTGCTGGTGGCGTGAAGTCAGGTGACGAAGAGCGCAAACGGCGGGTTCAGTCACATCCTCCTTCTCCCCAGCGCGCAATATGGCGTGGATCAGCGCCTCGACTCCATTGCTCTGGGTGACCAGAGTTTTATTGTGGGCATTGTTGCATGTGAGGTTCGACAGGATGCCGGTGGCGCAAGTGAGCATGTTGAGGTCATCTGAGCTGAGCAGGGTCACCAGAACCTGCAGCAGGCTGTCCATACCCTCCTGCAAGAAGGTCAATTCCTTGTGAGTTAATCGTGTGTGAAGTTATGGGGAATTAAACAAGATGTTTAAGAGGAAGAGAGGAAATGTAAAGGGTCACCTGCTTGGTGGCAGCGTCAGACAGGTTCCTGAGCGTCCACAGGCAATTCTGCATCAGACGCTGGCTGGAGCCCGTGAGGTGTTTACCCAGAGCCTGCATCCCACCTGCAGGGAACAGAGACAGAAAATCACTCAGCAACATCTCATAAAATGTGCTGCCAAGGAGACGCCGACCACAGTTCAGGCAACAAAAAGCTGACACACCTGTATGACTGACTTATGCACACAGGTGTGCACTGACACAGAAAACACATATCACATACCAGCTTCTACAATGGCAGGCTTGTTGCTGGGGCACACAGAGAGGACTTTGAGCACACGGCTTGTGGTCCACAGCAGTTTCTCATAATTGTTGTTTCTCATGATTTGAACGAGGCCCTCAGGACCCCCGTTGGCAAGGATGATCAGCTGTCAGACAAAGAAGCTGTGTGATTATGTGCTGCTGTTCAACGGGAAAACAACTTTCACTTACAATGCAGAACCTGTACAAAGCCGTGACCATCCAGGGAGACTAACTGACTCATTTTACTACTCTCAACAAATAACCACACCCATACCCTTGCTGCTCCAGCACCTGAACAAATCTGTTCACATGCCACACCCAAGCGTCCTCACATTGCAGGACTTGGCTGCTATGAAGTGTACCAGCCAGTTTATTACATGCACTTGCACAAAACTTAACTGACAGTCTTAACTGACACTTACCTTGCTCTCCTGGTTTCCATACGACAGCAGCTGCAGACAGTCTGTGGTGATGGCCAGGAACTTGGGGTTGCTCTTCTTCAGCAGGGGAACCATCCTCTGCAGCCCGTCAGCCAGACGCACAGCCATCTTAGCTCCCTCCTGGTGCAGCAGCAGGTTGTGGAGTGTGGTGATGGCGTAGAAGAGCACAGACTCCATGGGGGAGCTGAGGAAGAGAAACTGGCATGTTTAATGTGTGTCATAAAGTCATGAAACACGTATTCTTTAACCCTCTGAACCCCAAAACCCACCAAGGGGTTTGAAAGGCGTGCTATTTCCTCATAAATGGGCAACATTAGGTCACTTTGCAAAGCGAGAAACTGTAAAAACAGGAACAACTGTCTGATTTTCTGACAGCCCTCAAACTAATAATGTGTGACTTTTGATTTTGTCAGGGAAAAACAACCAAATCTAAGATTAAAATGAGGATATTTCATCAACATCACTTTTTCTACATATATCAGTAAAAAAAAAAAAAAAACAAGCAAAAAATTGTTTACAGTAGCCACATTCTGTAAAAAAAAAAAAAAAAAAAAACTAAACTAAACTAAAAAGCCATTGTTCACCTAAATGTAACCAACAGTCACCTGTGAAAAATTCTGAGACTTTTTGGCTGAACTGCAGGCAGTGTTTACACAGAACATGTAGGAAATAAGTATGGAAACAAAATAAAAAATTTAAGTTGTTGTATTTTTAATTATCCGACAGTCATTGCACTACTCATCCTTGACTTGACATTCCTTCGGAAAACTGAACCGACCCTCAGCTTAAAATTGTGATGTCTCATCAAAATCACTTTAATCTACATGTCTCATTCAAAAATTCTGCACTCTTTGGTGTAACTGTGTTGTCATGACTGACTCAACTGCAACAGCCATGTGACAGAAAATCAGACACTTTTTGGATGGACTAGGATGAACTGCAGGCTGTGTTTAAACAGAGCAGATAAGAGACAAACATATAAACAACTTAACAATGTGAGTAGTAAAATATCTATAGTACATAAAGCCGCAATTTTTTCTAGTATTAGTGACACATGTGGGCAAAAATTATGTACATTCTGATTTTAGGTTTTTACAATTTTTGCAAATTGAATAATCAAAAAAAATTCAACTTTCCTTTTTGTCTTTTTTATGATTTATGGCATTACAGCTGTGGCATACAGCACATAACACAGTTCTGCATTCTCTCTACTTCTAGACATGATTGTGCTGTTTCCATAGAGGTCCAGGATTTTATATTGCAGCAATAAATTTGCCCACTATGAGTAAAACTGTGACAGGAGCACTGAAACGTTCTGAAACTGCTTGGGGTTCAGAGGGTTAAACAAAAAAAAAAAAAAGAATCCACTACTGGATGTGCACACTGTTAGATACGATAACTTGTGACATTTCAAGTGATGTTTAATCTTCTTGTCTTATTTATTTCTACCAAAATCTGAGTTCCCATATTTTCCAGATAACTCCTGAGACTTTGCCTGAGCTAAACTGACAGAAGGAACAACAAGGCTCTCCAGCAGGTCTTCTAGCTGTCTTACAATGTCGTCTTTGAGTGATGCTGGTGGCTTTCTCCTGTTATTTTGCTGTTAAACATCAGTATAAAGTGGCGTTTCCTTCTTCAACTGACCTGAAAGTAGCTGAACTGCAAAATACCTCTACGTGACCTTACAGTGTCTGTGTATGTTTCAACAAGGATTTGTTGCAACATTGAATTGCTTTCTAAAACAGTTTCAATGTTTGAAGATAAGAAGTCCTTCTATTTGTAAACCAGAATAAAAGAGACAAGGATTAAACTGTAATAAGCTGAAACTGTGATTTATGTATGATCCGTCCTTCTCTTTGTCCAGCAGTACCTGAGCATGCGGACCAGAGCGGGGATTCCTCCGGACTTGAAGATAGAGAGCAGGCCCTCTCTGTTGTGGGACAGGTTGTGGAGGATGCTGGCTGTGGCTCTTGCCGTCTCCATGTCGCTCGTGTTCTGCATAGCTCGCACCACTGCCGCCACCATCTGAGGAGATTGCATCAGCGCATGTCGCGATGCCTCCTTGCGAGTGAGCTGGTTGACGATCTGTGCTGCCTTGCTGACCACCACCTGATTAGAAATTAAGGAATTAATCTTTAGTGGTGGAAATGAGAATGAAAGTGACTAGCCTCTTTTTGTGTGTAAATAGTACACATGTAGGGCTGCAACTAGAAATTCTTTTTAGCATAAATTATTTGTGATATTTCCAAATTTGTCTGACCAACTGTTAAAAAAAAAAACAAAAACATGTATAAAGCCATGAAAAGCGATAAGGAGCAAATTCGAGGAGCTTAAGGAGTTCAAATTAAGTCTAATTTGTTGCATATAAAAGGAATTATTCCACCTTTTACAAAAAGGCTATTGCTGAGAGTTACAAAAGAATATTGCTACTGCTTTCACATATGTCAGTAAATATAAGCTAATGTCAACAGTGTTTAGCATAGTTTAGTATATATATATATATATATATATATACTAAACTATATATATATATAATCCTTGCACAAAACACTGTATTGTTTTACACTTCACTTTTACAAATTTTGTACATATTAAACAAACAACATGTTAATGACTGAAATTTTGAGGTGTCTGATTTTCTTATGTTTGAAAAGAGTTAGGTTAGCTGTTTTCAGTCTTTGAGATACAGTGGCTAAGCTAAGCTAAGCACCGACTGGTGCTCACTTAACACATAAGACCTTAGCATTGATCTTTTTGTACAGTTCTCAGTAAGAAAGCAAGTAATTATATTTCACAAATGTATCCAATTAGGCAACTTTTCTCTATTTTCAGGTCAAACTTTCTAGCTGTACCTGTGTTGCCATATAAATATTGAGAAAATTAGAAGCAAACTAGTTTCATAACGTTGCAAAAATTTGTAAAAAAAGAAAATGAGAATTAGACTTTGTATTAACTGCTTTGAGTGAATAAACTAGGCTCTTTAATTTCATCAAAGTCTTCACTTAGGCAAGTGTTTATGAAATCTTTCATGTCAGCCAGTAGCCTACTGGACATTTTTTATGTTGTCCAATGATTCTAGAACCTTAAACAGCTGATCAGTCATGCGAGTTAAATGTTCACCAAGTCAGAACTTATTCGGAAAAGGTGTTTAAATCTCCAGTGAAGCACAAAAACCACCTCAAGAGAGCATTGTAACCTCTTTTTTTCTTGAATTTTACCGCAAGTACAATTGTTTAAAGGTGTGGCTTGTGTTTGTTTGTGTGGCTGTGTCTTTGTTTTCATCACCTGGTCTTCGTCATTGAGCAGTTTGGTGAGTTCAGGCACGGCACGTGTAGCCAGCTCAGCATCGTCCTGGTAGTTGATCAGATGAATGATGGCCGTCTTGAGCATCTGCGAGGGCTCGGCCAGCCGCTGGACGTTAGTCATCTGGGACGGGTCGGTCTGAGTTGACAGGATGGTGGTTCCTCCCTCCAGCGTCTCTGGGAACATCGCAGCCCGAACCCTCTGGGCTCTGGTCATCGTGTACTGACTATCCGGGTCTGTTAAGAAGTAGGACAATGACAATAAAACAGCCTACATGTAATTACAGGAAAGTTACAGTAGGTTGGCTCTTGCTTCGTCTTACCAGGCTCTGAACTGACGGTGGTGGTCATGGTGTAGTGTTTGGAGGTGGTGTAATCGCCGTCGTCATCTCTGACCGTCGTAGCTCCGGACTGGAAGCCCGAGTCTTGGTTGTACATCGTCATCGACTGCTGCCACTCTGCCACCTTCATCGTACCGCTGTCCATGTCACCCACTGCCAGACAAACAGAGAGAGGAGCATTTTAAGCATGTTAAAGTAACACATTTAACAAACATTGTGCGAAGTTATTATGCAGGTTGAGGAAATGTAGGCCGTCACCCCATTGCAATTATTCTTCATTTAATTATTTAGGATTTAGAGTTTTTTTGTTAGTTTTACCACTAATTTGTATCCCCACTGAGGGCTGTACTTCTACACCAAATACAGGAACTCTTTTTTCAGAAGGAACCTTTAGTTATCATTTGCATTAGGGAAGTGACGTCAGTACAAATGTGTGGAAACAATAGTTGGAAGTTGGAAAGGTCATGATCTAAATGTTAAGAACATCGTTTTAGCAGGATGTGATTCAGTCAGATGTGAAATCTAGAAAATGCACAACTGCAATCAGCATACAGTCACTGCATTCCGAAAACAGAATCAGCAGGAAAGATTTAATCTGACCATAGAATGCATAAAAATGGTCACAAACAAGACTTACTTTGCATTGCCATCCTTGTGTCCTGTTATCAAAGCGACAATGATGGAGCAAACCTAAAATACACAGAGAAAGCTTAAGTCAGGAAACATTTCCTCAGTTGCAAATACTGACGATGCATTTCACAACATAACACCACGTTTTCATTAATTACTAAATATTCTAGATGGCTCTTTGTTACCTTACTCGTTCTTTAGCAGCTACTCAAGTGTAACAGCTCACAAGTTAGACTGCCAGCCCTCAGCCTCGCACCCTGACCTAAAAATGACAACGCAGAGCGGCAGAAGCAGCAGTTTGTGAGTGCAAGTGAGCAGAGAGACAGCTGTAAGTCAGAAATTCCAAGCAGCCAGAGTGACCTTTCACCCCAGGCCTCCACCCATGCAGCCGTGGGAGCAGCTTGTTGCTAACACAACGCAGTAAGGAACCTGCCTTTCAGGTTTTGATTCCAATGGTTGAGTGTGTTTGTGCACAGAAGACAGTGAAGACACTCCTTCCCACGCACACAGGCCTAAACTTAGATATGAAGTCCTTTAAAACTTGATTTCAACATTTGTCTTTTCAGATACAACTGGTTCCCTCCTGCAGCACATCAAAGCCTTGTAAGTCTTTTTAAAAATGTTTCTTGCAATCCTGGAAACTTTTTCAGCTACACAACTGCGCCGGTTGCTACTTGTTGGTGCAAGTTTGTTCCACGCCTCTAAGATCATCTTGTTGTCCTGATTAAAAAAATAAATAAATAAAAATCATTCTTCTCACTACATTGAACCACCATTAAATGCACCTTTGTGTAAAACTGTGGGTTGTGCATGTACACTTTTTGAAAGATTGTACAACAGACTGAGCAAAGGTACACTGCCTCCTGTCAGGACAATGAGAAACTGTCTGTCAAATTAAATTTAATACTTGCGTTTTCATCCTGAAACAAAAGCCAGACATGAAAAACAGGTTTCGCTCAGAAGAGGCTTCACAGATGCAAAGTAAGCCCCCTGACTGTCAGAACACGCAATGGATGTTTTATATGTCCTTGTTTCTGCAGCCTGGATGCGATTCATGCAGAAATTCCCTTCATCGCAGAATGATCTGCATTTATAATAGCTGCCTGCCACCGCATGTGACATTTTGACCGATCACACAATGCGTCCACTGTGCTGGTTGCAAGTGTTTTCAGATGTTTGACTGCTGAGGACATTGTGTGTGAGTTTTGCAGATGCACTGGAGGGGTGTGTGTTGGGGAGTGAGGGAGGGTCTCTCTGCATGACAGTCAACAAACAAAAGTTTCAACACATAAGGAACAGAAATACTTTCATATGACAGCTGTTTACAATGTGATTCCATTTAATAAGCAACTACTACAACTAGGTCCCATCCTTAGTGCTAGTAAAACAAGTCTAGGCTAAAACACACAACGCTGAGCTGCAAACGCTTAAATTACCACCTTTACCTGTGCTTACATTCAAATCCATGGAACGATCATCCGCGCACAACTTAACAATGTGGCAAATACTGTAATCAAAGTTGATCGATGGGCTACAGAGTTACAATTTGCACAAAATGCATTGCTTTGTCTCTCTGCCTTTACACCAAGGCTGTACATGATGTGCTAGTAAAGGTGCCACTCCCTCGTATTTTTTACCGTCTGGCTTTGCATAAAGATGTGTTTGAGTCCCTCAATCGTCCCAGCCCAGTTTTTCTCCCTGCTGAATTCACACTGTGTGTTTGCAGTTCTGTGTGTATGTACTTTACTGTATCTCCTGCAAGCTGCTTTGTTTTCCATTACAATTTGTACGCTGAGTGTTCCTCCATTCTCTCTCTGTGCCCCTTTGTTGTTATGCAAATGTACAAAGCACTTTCACCTGAACCAGATATTCTTGTAAGATCCCAACATGTCCCCCCCTCCCCCCAAACCAACCTTTGCAGGGAGTAGCAGCAGCAGCTCAGTGAGTTTCAGCTGGAGTGAGTCTGGCATGAGATCCTGCAGGACGAGGCCTCACAGGATTGTCTGTGCTTGCAGCTACATGCTACCTGACGGATAATGCACTGACTCACACAACTATGCTTCCAAAACACTGTGCATTCTCAGCTTTCTTGCTAAAGGTGTGGCTTCTTTTACCAACCCAAGCATGAGAGTTCGTCTGCCCATTTGACAAGCGATTACTGACTGTTTATTGATCAGTATAGCAATGAGAACGTGACCTTTTTGCAAGATTTTATTGTTTTAATGCTAAAGGCACATACACAACTGATATAAGTTGAGCCCATATGACTTTGTGTTTGAAGCAGAATGCCTGTATGTATGCCATGTCCACACAGAACCTTCCTGTTCCCTGTAAATCAGGGACAGTGTTTGTGTAGTCTTTGTTTTCCTGGGCGAGGCAGCGGGTTCAGCCAACTGTTGCAATGCTGTGACACACCCAGCACTATTGCCTAGGTAACTGAAAGTCTGCACTGTACTGTGGGGGTTTTATCTGCTGACCCATCTCATGTCTGAATCTACAGACACTTGTTTATGGATGGCTGCTGTTCCCTACTGGGTTTGGGTCATTATTTCTTTTTTTCCCCCCAACAAAGCTTATAACTGTGCTTCGAAAAGAGAAAAGTCAAAACTAAAGCCAAGTGACAACAAGTAAAAACTTCTCTTTTAGTAAATCACATGTGAGTATCAAGGCTTATCTGCCAATCCCTCCCAAATTGTTCAGTGCCAACAAAGAGCTGTTGGTTGTTTTGTGTGATTGTGGCTGGACTTTGCTCCCTTCCAGTTAATGAGTGATACTACCTTTCACTCTTACTGTACTTTGCTCCGTCATCGCATTTACCAACATTGTCCGTCCGCCTACTCAGTCTCAGAGTAACATGGAAGCCATACCTCAGCAAAACACACATTTCACAAACGTCAACCTCCCACTATCTTGTTAAGCAACAGCCCCTCTGGACGTCTTCAGGAGACTTTACCAAAAAAAAACAAAAAAAAACTTGCAAAGTAAAAGCAGGAATGCATATCAGTGAATGCTGCCAGTGAGCGAGTTGCAACAGAAAAGCAGGGACAGATACTGTTGAGCATCCGGTGCTGAAACGCTGGTGTGACATTCCACACTAACATTGTATATTCAGTGCTGTCCTGTGTTCAAGTCTAAATCTTGTGCTGAAAAAAAAGTGCATGCATTTGTATTATTCTCAAATGAAAGCTTTCTAAACTTGACTCGTTCATTAATAATCACTAGCTGAAAGTACCAGATGAGGACATGGTGACTGTGACAAAAGGATGAGTAACTGTTCTTAATAATGAGAACACATTCGCGATCCTGCCTCCCCCACAGGCATGTCTGACAGGGAGTGCCTCCCCGGCAGTGACAGGTTCTCAATAAGGGTGTGGTGGCAGAGAGTGTATGACTGCACAGGGTTAGAATTAAAGCATCTAATGGCTTGAAGGGAATCTACCGTTTAATACTCTTCAGTATCCTCGCTTTAATTAATACGTTTCGCAGCTGCAAACTGAGCGTAGTAAAGAAAAACATTCCAACGGGCCAGATTTGGACTTGGCTGGCCGAAGCTCTTCTTTGTATCACAGCAGGAATGAATCAGGTCAGGGAAGAGGCCCAGGGGGGCTGGAGATAAACTCTGGTCATATTCCAGCCGTATTCAAGTGGCTCCTAACATACTTTACAGTGTTCATAGTGATTTGTTATTTAGCCTAGCCACATGCCTGTTTGGCAGGCAGGGGTGTAAATAACATTTTCTCAGAGTCAAGTTTAAAGGAGTAGTTTGACATTTTCGAGAAATACATTACATCCTCTTGCACAGACTTGTACAAGAAAATTGATACCACTCTCTGTCAGTCAAACATTATACATGTGAAGATACAACCAGCTGCCAGTTAGCTTAGCTTAGCATAAAAACTGAACACAGAAGGAAACAGCAAGCCTGAGTCTGTTAAAATATAAAAACATCACCTTCCGGCATCTCTGAAACAAGTAAATGGTACGTTAGGTAGTCCTGCCCTGCACATAAATCAGTCAGTTGAATACTAAGCTAAGCTAACTGTCTCTGGCAGCAGCTTCATATTTGTTGTAAAGACATGACAGTGATTCATATAACTTGCGGCAAAAAAGCAAACATGCAAATGTTAATCACACGTTTTCCTGCTCATGAGAGAATCGCGACCTCGATGTTGAAACTTAATCTCTGGTGTATACGTGATTTCTAACAGGCTTGCTAATGTTATGTTTAGGCTGACAAGCAAATAAAGCAGATTATGTCAGCCGCACACATCTGTAAAGCCTCCAGCACCATCTGGACAGAAAAGTATTTGACATATAGGCCAGCCGACGCCGATCCCCCCCCGCACGCTTGCACACACACCCTGCCACATATATGTCCCCTGACATGCAAGTCACACTCCTCTTAGTATGAACTGTTTCCCAGATGACTTTAACACACACTTTGCACACACAAGGCCCAAAATCTCCTGACATGGTAAATGGCAGCTTCAGTCAGCTGAGTCTTCACATCTCTGCATCCTCTCTGCACAGATTTGGGATGCAGTCATCGCAAAGGAGGATGAAGCTTAACACGTCCTCTCCTGGTCTCCAAACCACATGTCACTGATCTCCTCCTTGTACAACAATAGCTGTTACGGCTCTGTAATGGTGGCAGCAGGGCTAAACTGTATAGCTGTTTGCTATAAATCAATAAGGGAGGATGTGAAGTGGTGCACAGCTAATGGATTTATTGTGGTGGGTGACAGGAAGTGATGGTCAACATTATCTGACTCACCAACACTGCCGGGCCATCTGGTCAGAGAGGGGAAGTTTATTAGCAGAGGTTCTACTCTCCAAACTGTTTCCACATACTGCTGACACAAAATTACAGTGACAAACTACTGTAAGGTCTCACATCAAGGCCACATTTTGCAAAAGCAGAAACTTTCTGAGGGAGAGCATTTGTCATTTGTCTGTAACAGACGGCTTGATAAAATCCAGACCACAGCAACGTCACTGTACCAAGGGCCCGCAGAGAACCAAGCAGCCAATTACATGTTACGGGTGCGCAACACACAAACTGAATTTGTCAGTGCTGCTCCTCCCTGCCTGATGTGGAAGCATTCCCAACAAGGCTGCCAATGAATAAAATAAGCAGCGAGAATAACTAATGTCCCCTGATCTGCCAGTAGAAATTCACCGCAGCTCCTTTAATGAGTTAAATTAGGTTGGTGGATGCAGCGCGGTGGCTATAAATTGGTGTGTGTCTCTTTGCTCCCTGTGAGATCTTGCTGTGAATCAAAGGAAATGTGAGCAGTCTCGGAGGAGGTGCCTGAGTGCAGACCAGAGTCAGATTACACAAAAGTGATAAAGGAGAAGGGAATGAGTAAAAAAAAAAAGAAAAGGAAAAAAAGGGGTGTACCTCGGGTGGCAATAAACACTCATTTGCAAGGCCTGAAGAGAAACAAAGTTCATAAAGAATCAGATAAGCATGTCTACAGACTGTCCTCTATCAGGAAAACAATGCATCATAAAGATTAAATATTTAAACACCTTATGGCCAGCTTCTTAATTTTTGGTTTAGGAAAGTGCTTTAGGGCAGTGATTTTGTCTGTGGACCAGAAAGAAAAAGGACATGGCCCCCTTCATGTTGTTCGTTCGACATTAGGAAGGAAGAGGATGAACTAAGCCTCTGATAGCACAGAGAGCATCTGTGTTGCTTTGTCTGGGGTAGAGAGGAAAAGAGTAGCCATATTGTCCCATTGACTGCTGTCACAGTGAAAAGGAAACTGGTCTCAAGTGTGTGTCACCCCCCCACCCTCCAAACCACCACCACCACTGACTGAATGCAACCAAAAAGGCATCAAGATGACCCAGTGTGTTCACCGGCCAAGTCTGGTGGCCAACGTTGGATCCAAAAACCCGGTTTAAAGGGCTGACGGGGAGGTTTCTCCTCGAGCTGCCACCGCCACGCATCAGTGTGCGCCTGAGCACTGAGGCGATGTGACACATGATTAATTTTTCAGGGAGATTAGAGGCACGAGGAAGTGGGAGGGAGAGCAGGGCAAAAAGTCTGAGGGGACCCTAAAGAATACAGCAAGTTCCTCTGACAATTTCAAATTCCAGGTTGTTCATCTTTATGCAAACGCACGAAAAGTGGCTCAGTCTGACAACCACGTCATGCTATTTGTTGTGCTGTCACCTAAAACCCCCTCCACAAAAATGTCAACTTTCCAGGATAAAGAAGAAACGAAAGGAGGAAGAACAGCCTCAGTTGTCTAAAAAACTGGGGTTTTCCTTCAGTTTATCCAGAACTCGCAGGCGCCAGGGTTGCACAACTCTTACAACCCAAGAGAGACATCCTTGAAAAGCAGCGAACAAAAGAAAACAACTGAACAAAACAGCAGCAGCATGACATTTTAAGTCAGCAAATGCAAAAAGCTAGATGTTATTTGTGTTGCTTATCTAACAAGTCGAGCCTCTCAGCAGATTTGAGCTCCGTTTCAACCACACCCTTGCTGTCCTCACTTTTCCTCATAGTAGTGTAATTAAGGGACAGGGAGGAGATGAAGAAAAAAAAAAAACAAAACAAAAAAAAACACAAGACACCGCATGGAATCATCGGAGACGCTGTGCCGAGAAGCACAACTCAGCCAAATCATCCGACTGTGAAAATTTTGTCTTTTGAGTCAGCACTGGAATCTGGTTCACTCCCTCATTGCCTGGTTGTCAGTAATGAAAGAACTATCAATGGTTATGTATTTATGAAGAAAACAGCAGAATTCAGCTATTATCAGCATGCCGCTGGACCGACGTGTGGGTGTTTTACAGCTTTGATTTGAAGAGCCGACTTGAAATGACCCAGTTGGCTTTTAGAAGCAAGAGTGATGGGAGAGAAACAGCCATTAGGCCTTTGACATTTTAAGTAAGGGCCATTTTCTTGCCCTTGTCTGATCCAAGAGAGAGAGCTGCTGGGGACTGTCATGGGTAGAGTTCAGCTGGGCAGTGCCAGTTTACTTGCTCAGCATTTTACCACCGTGCTGTGCACGAAGCTTCTGATTTTAGGCTTTGTTGTTGACATCAGAAATCTTTTTCACTAAATGCTGTCAATTATTTAATAAACACATTCATCAAAATGCTTTAGCTGGATTCAATCTTTGTTTTAATTTCCTAATTTAAAGCTAAATGCTTCAATTTCTTGCCGGTTGAAGATAATAATAACGACGGGGAGTGAAGCCCTGGGTGTCTGGAGGCTGCAGGATTGAATAAATCTGCTTTACACTTGACAAGAAGCATTGTCCGAAGAAGATTTCCTCTTAAGCCTCTGCAGGTTAACCCTATGGAGGTCTTGATGCTGCAACACCACTTCGCTTCAGCCCACAAAGATCGTGTCTGATGGGGAAACTTTATCTCCCTGCTTCCCCGTCTCCATGGGAACAGTAAAACACAAAGGTAGGGTGATACTGCAAACACAGTGCAGGTCAGTCAACCTGCGGCTGAAACCAAACTCCCCCCTCTGGAAACTACTTAGTCAGGCACCACTGCTCAGAGACAGAGGTGAGCCGAGACAGCGAATCCAAACGAAAAAAAAAAAAAATTAAAACCAAGAGGTTAGACGGTAATCCCCTTTTGAAAAGTATGGACCTATTTATAAACTGAAGGATCTCGTGGCCTCTTGCTCTGCTAATGTAGGACAGTATCAGGGAATTAAGCAGGAGGGGGGAGATTATCACTGTGCCACCACAGCTGTAGCTGCGAAATCTACAGTAAGTCACCCCTACCGCCGCTGTCCCACCCAGCCATCCACCCTCTTCCCTGAGGGCAGACGGGAACAGCTTTCCAACCACGGTGCTGTCTGCCGCTGCATCATTTCATGACAGGGGATGAGCTCAGTATAAGGCCGGACTGGCAAAGAGTAGCGGCTAACAGACATTCAACAACCTCAGCTGGACACTTTGGTCTGCAAACAAGCTGGATCCCACGGACTTGTTTGGTGCTTTGTGCTGCTTGCTGATAATTCAGACACGAGAACAATAGCTAGTGCGATTCAGTGTTTATTGGTCTTCGAGAGAAAGGCTTGGGTTTCTTTCTAATTCCAAGTCCAATCATGTTAAATGAGACTTTAAAACTGATCATGAAGGACACTCAAATGACTTAATCGCATAAAAAAGAGAATAAGATAGACATCCTTTTAATTGGATGCTGATTTCCTGAAATCAAGTGAAACAAATTTGTGCTCTTGTGGTTCTTAAGCAGCATTCAAACATCTGCCAAGTTAGTGATATCACAGAAAATTTGGCAACACCGGGAAACATGACGGCTGACATTTAGGGTGTGGACGGGAGTCATAGTAACACCTACATATCACCACTGTCATACATTTCTGACATGCAGGAACACAGACCTTATCCCCTTCATGCACAGTCAGCTCGCTAGGATATTTACTAATGCTTGATGTCATAGATCTAAACTTGGGGACGCAACAAATGACTATTTCCGTGATCAATTACTGGGGTGTTCACTTTATAGATTGATTACTGGCCTGTGAGATGCCAGAAATTTGAGAGTATAGTTTCCACAAAATAGATGAGGTGTTAAATTAGATTTTTTTGGTCCAGCTAATAGTCCTAGATGCAAATATGTTCAACATATTGAGGACTAAGAAAACGAGCATTTAAGACTATGGAAAAATTAGAGCCCAACGATATTGGATAATGACACCAATATTTAGGAGGTAAAACATTTTGATATCACTGTTATTACCCCCTCCCCCTTTATTCTTTTAAAGTATGCATGTATATGTTTTAGAAGTGAAAATGATGTGGTCATTATTTATTAATCTCTCAGCAATGTCTTTCACGAACCAGTTATTACGTTAACATGAAGACACCAGGCTGACTCCACACCACCCCAGGCTCTGCTACATGTAATGCAGACACTGCTGATAGTGTTGTAAACAATGGAGTCAGAGCTGCTCGGCTAAACTGACTACGTGGACAAGGACCTTTTACTCCTTTATGATAAGTTAAAAAAAAATTCTTAGCATATACAACAACATACAAGCCAATACTGATTTACAAATGAGAAATATTGGCCAATAGTAATGTCTGGCCGAACACCAGTTGGACTCTAGTGAAAATTGGTGAAAACTGGCCAAGAAAACTTAACCTAAACAATCAGTTGATTATTGGTAAGTGAATAATTTTCTGTGGATGAGCTGGTAGAAGTTAGAACAATATATGCTTTATTGTTTTAAAGTTCGTGTTCTATACTTTTATCAAGACTTTTACCATTATAATCTAAATTTTGTAACCCATTTTTTTGTATTTCTTTCTTTTAAAGAGCAGGATCTTTCTTCCTTTCTTTTAAATGTAGATACTGTCGACATTTCCAACCCTGTTCCTCTTCACCTGCCTCATGGGTAGAGTTGTTACGCACACAAATGAAACGCACAAACTTCCAATGACTCTATCGACAAGTGACGTCAAGTTAAATAATCCATACTAGTACCGAGCGTCATTATGGTCTGACAGAATGGGCTCTCTGACACTTTGGACGGCAATAAAAACTTTGTTGAACGCAACGGGGCGAACTTTTCCGTCTGGAGAGCTCACTGTAAGCTACGTATCAGCAGACAACAGTTTCGGCCATGCGGAAATGAATTCAAACACAAAGCTGAAATTGCGCACAGGTAGGCAAAGTATGAAAAATACACATACATTCAGATAAACACACGCGCTTTAGTTAAAAAAAAAAAACAGGATGCAAACTGCTTTACGCACAAAAGAATAGAAGAAACACAACAACAGCGTAGACACTGAGAGCAGTTTAAGGGCAGTAAAAAAAAACTGTCGGAAACGGTAGAATCGGTGAATCTTACCTGTCGAAACGCACGGGATCTTTTTGGATTATTCCTGGTCAGTTTGGTTTTCTAGTATTTTTTTTTTCGGTACAGGACACTTGTGCGTGTTTCTCCTCACTCCATTCCACTCTCTCCCTTCTGCTGCTGCTGCCAGACAGTCCTCTGAACAAAAACTGAGTAAAAGGAGCGTCACCTCTGCGCAGACTCCGCCTCCCGTCACCCCGACCCCACCCTGCACGATCCACACTGACGGAGGCCAAGCTTCATTGTTGGGAACGGTGGGAGATTAACAACACAATGAAGTTTATTTATTTCTTTGTCTCATATCATGATGCTGTTTTTCATTTTAAAGCAACCTGGTACATCGAACCAAGTGGGAATGGCACAATATGGTCATTTAAGTGGAATAACGTCAATAACAAAATTGATTTTAGGTGTTTTACTGCAGTAAATACAACAGATTTCAAGTACTTTTATTTCCTCATTCCCCATATATTGTGTTTTTTTCCCTCCTGCTTTCACTCCGTTAGTGTCTCATTCCACCGCGTGCCAACAAACCTCACCTGCCTGACGCCCGACCACACCTTGATTACAACACGAAACCAGACGACGCAGTGAGTCACCGCCGCTGAGAAGAGTTCCGCCCTCAACAGAGCTCCTCACGCAATTTTACCGAGAAACAGATCATATCTTTATGCATGTCTGTGTCATGCGTTTCAGAAACAACAATGCTTTCACTAATTCCTCCCAGCCCTAGACCTGAGTAGGAGGAGAAGGCAGTGAAAGACACTTAAAGATAAACGGAATTAATCACGATGTTTCCTGGCATGTTCAGGCTTTGTATTTACGGCGCAACTGGTTTGTGAAATCAGACGAATCACAAGGCTGCACAAGCCTATAATTACTCTATTAAAACAATAAAGTAATCATCAATTGCTTAGTGTATAATATGTAAGAAAATACTGCAAAATCCTAAGCTTTTTTTTTAATAACACCATTTGGCTGAGTATGTTTTTATTTAAAATCAACTTTATTTATATAATATTTTTTAAAGCAACCTAGGAGAAAATTTTCCAAAAAAAAAAAATCAATCAATCAATCAATAAATAAATGAAAAAACTTGCTCCACCAAAAATTTAGTTGAATTGAATTAAATTTATAATTACATATTTTGGGTCACAACAACTAATTAAATTAGGTTCAACTTCAGCCAATGTCATATATTAAATTGGGGGAAGGAGATTATACTCTACAATCAATGGTACTTTAAATTACCAATTATATATTAATTAGTAGTGATTAACACAGAAATTTCGGTTTAAATTACACACAATATTAATTTAGTGTAATTATCAACATTATTATGTGAACACATCTCATCAAAAATAATGTTTGCTACTTAAAAGGTTCATTTAAATCAATTAATTGGAATTTTTTATATTGTGACCCTGCATTTAAAGGTATTGGGTCCCCTAAATTACTCCTTAGAGTCTAATAAGGTAGGTAACAGTGGAAATTTTGCAAAACAGGACAAAACACATATTACCCAAAAAAAACCAAACAAACAAACAAACAAACAAACAAAACAAAACAAAAACAACATAAACATAAATTGATAACAGCTTGTGAAATCAAAACTATAAAATAATAAAATATGATAATAGTTTATTTCTATAGTATCTCTCAAAACTGGGGCTACAAGCTGGTTTAGAAAATTCTTTAAACATACAGCGTTTCAAAAACCAACGAAACAACATTTCAAGAATGCAAAACATTAGCATAGACATCAAAAATCCAACCAAAATCCACTAAAAGCACAAATGTCTTAGGATTTTTCTTAAAAGCGTCGATGGACCAGGAACAAACACAAACATTCCAGCATTTATTTACATTCACATTATTAGAATTAATAATTATGCGGTATTTTAGTTTAGGAAATGACTTAAACAATGATTTGATCCTTACAGTTGCTGCAGACTCATATCCTGTTGATGTCATAGCAGTTAATCACTGCGGTCAAAGTAACCATTTCCCATCTAAGTAGCCACATTCTCACATTTTAAAGCATTTAGTGACATCAATAGTTTTACCTGTGATGCTTCTGTGTAAATATATCTGTGTATGTAAACATTGATCAACAACAGTAAAACTACCTATACATGAAGTAAATAACATTGATTATGCTGTGATACAATGCAATATTTTGCTGGAAAATGTTGGGTCCTGGCATAAATTTGGATATAACTTTCACACGTCCCAAACAATGTGCCCAACCACACTTCAAAAACTGCTCAGGAACAACTTGAGGAACACAACAAAGAGCCCAAGACGTTAACTTGGCCTCCAAACTCAACAGATACTATCCAGTGGCCCCTCGGTGTAGCTTAAACATAGATGTAAGGCAGCCAAAACATGTTGAATTGCAGTTTCTATTAAATACAAAACCCTGTGGCGAGCTCAGAGAGGTCCCATAACCAAGTCTGAATTGATTTATTTTTTATTTTTTTAATTACGGCTTCTGCACGGGCAGTTTATTGCCAGAGGACAGACTGGAACAATAACTGTGCTCCACCTCTGGAGGGAAAAATGAAAAATAGTAACTTCATGATAATTTAACTATACTACAGATTGCAAAAAGTAACAACAAAGTGCGCACAGAAGCTGCCTGTATGACACAGTGGCAGCGGATGACAGACTCAGATAGGTCAGGCTGTATTCTCTGTCCTGCCTCGGGGTGAACTGTCATGGCTCGCTCTTATGCGGCCATTGTGACAGTTATCATCTGTGCCTCGGAGAATGAAAGAGACAGCAGTGGAGGGGGACAAGTCATGCTGGGCCACTGCTGGTTATATAGGCCATTATATCTGCCAGAGAGAACGTGTGGACTGACAACCCTCTCCTTAAAAATAGCCCCAGGCCTAATTGACACTCTTGGGTTTCCATGTGTTGCTCGAGGGGCTTGATGATTATTAGACTGTTCATTGAATGGAACAGTGCCTTCATCTTGCCAAATGTGGCCATCTGATCCACTGTCAA
This sequence comes from Stegastes partitus, assembly GCF_000690725.1. Lineage (NCBI taxonomy): Eukaryota > Metazoa > Chordata > Actinopteri > Pomacentridae > Stegastes > Stegastes partitus. The sequence continues at coordinate 58,888 of NW_007578312.1, forward strand.
ACGTATGACTTTCTCTTATATTTTGCATGTCTTTGACTTTCTCAGATATCCCTGGGTAGTGGACTCGGCGGGGGGGGCTGCAGTGACATGAATGGCACCATTGTTTTGAACACAGCAGCCTCTTTATGTTGAAAATTAGCCAGGAATTAAAAGAGTGGGATTCATGTGGGACTTCAGTTCCTGCTGCCAAAACACCTCTCTTTTTGGTTTTAGCACTGATACAATAATTAGCTTTTGATGTCAGGTTATTTTATGAAGCAATAGCTTATATATAGAAGCATTAAAAAAAAGCACTCACTGAGCTCATGTCTCATCATGTCTATGTCAATCACAGCTATGCAATACCCTGCACAATGTCAGATACATTCTCCAATAAATTTTCTTAACATCTTAAAGGCAGAGGTCAAAAAGATGTCTGCACTGATGTCTGGCCTCCCAGCGAACATACCACGACTCTCCCTGCACTCTGTATCTCTGCTTCATTGCAAGGGCAGCACATGCTGATATGATGTGTCTGCTTTACAATGCTGGACTGTTTCGCTCTCTCTGGTCCTTGGCTTCGCACCCCACAGGAAATGGCTCCATTGTCCTTGGGAGAGGAAGTGGCCTGGAGCAGACCACTAGTTCACTGGGCTGATGGAGACTGTAGTAAATTATTAATCATCTCTGACAAATGGAAGACACACTCACACTGCATGCTGTCCACTCAGGAATGCTGTGGAACAAAGGACAGTAGAGCTGCAGCCGACCACCTGTAAGAGGAGCGAGATACTCTGGTAATCTGAGTAGAAAAACTTAGCGGTAGAAACATTTAGAAAAGTTCACAAGTGGGGCAAGTGAAAAAAAAAGAAAGAAGGAAAGGTCTTTAAAAAAAAAAATGTATTCACTTCCCAAACTTGCAAAGGAGATGAGCTTGCTCGTTAATTTTGAAACAGCGCCTAAGACTTCTTTCCTCATTTTTTAAACAGAATTTAACAGCTTTAACAGAATCGGAATCAGCAGAAACAGTAAACACATACAAGGAATGTGATGCTGGCATTGTCTTTGCTCTCATGCAAAAGAAAACACACATGCATTTATACAAAGACAACATGATACAGAAGGAAATGAGCATCCAACTGCTATTTCACATTTCAACAATTTCCCTGAGGTTTGCACCAAAGGGATCAATAAAGTTCTATTCTATTCTATTCTATTCTATTTTATTCTATTCTATTCTATTCTATTCTATTCTATTCTATTCTATTCTATTTTATTCTATTCTTTTCAATTCTATTCTATTTAAAACCACTGATACATGAACCAAAGTTTAGTCCAAACAGTCATGAACAAGAATATCAGTTACTGACACCTTCCATACATGAGGTAGGTGGACGATAAGCAACATTTCTATGCTGAAATATAAACAGGTCTTTGATATATTGACAGTATATACAGTGTATACATTTATTCAGTGATCAGAAATAGTTGTTTCTGACTGATTCAAATGTTCAGAAGAGTGATGAACTGTGAGAAAGAACTGTTTCTGTGTCCGTTTGTTTTGCCGTTTTATCTGTATCACATTACTGTCTTGGTGTTTGCCCTGTCACGAAAGTTAATACTTTCCCTTTTTTTCGGAGTGTTTTTAGGATGTCTTGTCTATGTTGACTAAAAAATTGAGCAGACAAAACAATCCCCACTAGAGGGTTGCTTACTTTGTGGCTCCCATTATATATCTATAGTGGGTGTAAAAGAAAGTAAAACGTTAACAAGTAACTGAGCAGGAGCTCTTTGAATGAGACTAAAATCTTTGTGTTGATTCTAGGTTTTACCACTAGAGGTTGACAGAGACTCACATAATCGGCAAACAGCTCTGCAAAGCCTGAAGCATCTGTTCTGTGATCAGATCAATAGTGCACTGGCCTGCTGAGTTAAAATAGCTCAGCATCTGCTCTGGTCACATGTGGGAATCCTTGCTGGTTCAGTAACATCCAGATAAAGTAAGAGAGGCAGGTAAAATTAGCATCTACTACAGATGTTATTTAAATGGCACACAAAACAAACACAGAGATGTCGGACTTGCAGAAGCTGCTGTTTCTTGAGAATTAAAACGGCTGTGATTGTTTTTTTTGTGATCAAATTTTTATTTTATTTTAGATAGGAAAAATAAAGTCAGGCATATGTACATTACAATAATAAAACAGTATATGGGAATTTACATACCTGTATAGAACTTGAGATATACAGTTAGAATAACACAAGTAATAACCTTAAAACAGAACAGAACAAAACAAAAAGAAAAAAAAAGAAGAAGAGAGAGAGAGAGAAAAAAACCCCCCAAAAAACAAAAAAGAACATTCCCTGGATCCAGAACTACAAGCCTCAGTCATACCTTACACTTGAAGCCCACGGAGGCTAATTAGAAGAGAGTGTCAAGTCTTTATAGCAGAGTCTTTAGCTCCGTGAATTCTGACTGTTGACAACTCCAAATAAACAATGTCCAAATACGTCAGAACCCATGCTCGGAAAGAGAGTAAGTGTGGCAGTTTCCATCGTGTGGCGACTAGTTTTTTCCCAGCTATAAGTCCAGCTAGCAATGCTCTTGTCTTGTCCAGGGTTGAGCCAAATTTTGGCAGATCATTCAAAATGAGTGTAGCAGGTAAACAAGGCAGTTTGCTCTTGAACAGCTTAGAGAGGTTGAGGGCAACCATCTTCCAAAACTTGGCCACTGGAGGACACTCCCTTCCCTAACCTTCACCAAATGAAGCTTCCTAGGAGTTGTGTATATCCTATGTATATAGTTGTAATGTATTTGCTGATGATCAGGATTTCTGGACGCTAATCCCACATTAAACCATACTTTATCCCACTCAAGTGTGAGATTCAGATCTGGAATGTCTTCTCTCCACAACGTGTCTAATGCCGGGGGTCTGTAAGAATGCTGCAACAAGAATGCGTACAGTCTTGAAACAAAGCCACTTCTGCTTCTGGTAGAGTGGAATAGTTTATGAAGAGGGTGTGGTGTGAGAGGGCTCTGTAACGGGGCGCCACTGCCCATCAAGACAACCTCAACTATAAATTAAAAAAAAAAAAAGAGGCACGTGGAGCAACAAACTTAGCACACATGTCCTGAAAAGCAAGTAGCCCCCCTTCCCCATAAATATCACCAAGTATGTAAATATTATTTCTTTCCTAATCAGGAAAATGAATGGGTTGATTGCCAATCAACAAATTGTCATTTTTAAATATTGGAAAATGTGGGCCCCTCACAGCAGAACAACCAGCCAGTTTCTCAGGCTTCCTCCATATAGAAAGCAAATATGACATAATCGGACCAAATCTCAGAGGGCATTGATGGATTGAAATATTAGAATGTAAAAAGTTTGAAAAATTAAAGTTTGGGAGAGACAGGCCACCGTCTTGCCTTTCTCGCTGCATAACAGTGAGCTTAATGCGCGGTCGTTTACCTTGCCAGAGAAGTTTTGATATTGCGGTTTGTAACTTGCTCCAATATTGAGAGGGCAGAGGAAGGGGAAGCATTGAGCTAACAAAATTGACTCTGGGCAGGACATTCATTTTAATAATGACCAACCTTCCCCGAAGTGAGTTTGGCAGGCTAGACCACCTGTCAAGAGCCGCCACTACTTTGCTTACTTTTGCTTTCAGGAGAAAAAAAAAAAAAAAATCACACTGATGATGTAGAGGTCTCAAAAACTCATGTATCAAATATGATACACTTGGTGTTACAGGACTAAACACCACCAATTTGCCCCTTGTTGTAAATCCTGTAAATTTTTCCACATTGTACCAATGAGGGATCAGTAAAGTTTATCTTATCTTTATCTTATATTCGTTATTGGAGTCCTTATTTTTAATGTAGACACCTGACATGCATCATTCAGTTCAGATGTCCTTCTTTTCTACCAACAGTTACAGAAACCAACACTTCCTGACTTCTGTTTACAATTCAATAAGAAAACTTCAGTTCCCATGATGCATTGCTGCCGAGATGACCAAAGGGAACGCAGGGCAGAGCGGCCGCTGTGACAGCTAAACTTCAAGTTTGCTGAAGGGGAAACTTCAGCACCGAATACGACCTTGAACACACACGAATTAATCTAACATGTAAGTCCAACTTGTTCCTTTTTCTTTAAAGCTTTCTGACGCTTCTGTCGTCGTCCTGTCGCTTCAGTGTTTGTTGTTGAAACTTTTTTTGAGGGGAAATTTGTACGGCGCTGCGGGAGGGTGGGTTCTGTCCGTGGGTGGAGGGAGGTGTTGATGCTAGTTGTTGTGCTTTTTGACATCCTCTGAATAAACTGACAAACATACCAAATTTAAGTCATAACGTCAGTGACACTTTGGTTAAACGTAAATGACACAGTTTTGTGTTTAAAGTGCGTTATTTTGTGTTGTTTTTTGTGTATTTGTAGCTAGCTAGGTATCTTCTGCCTTGACGTCCTGGAGTTTTGCTAATCCTGTTATCCATAACAATGCTAGCTAATGCGCTAAACGTGAAATGTACAATCTCTGGTAAACTGCCATCCCTGTACGATATTATTATGTAATATTAATTCTAGTTTTTGTTACCACCTCCCTGGTTTAACCACAAAGGTTTACAGTAAAACCATCCTTTAATCTCCAGCCCCTACTCTGTCAAAACCGTGTGCAAATATATGGTTAAAAACACGAGTTTCGCACCTGAAACAGTCTCACTATCTTGTTCAGGTGGTGGTTTTAGAGTCAGAAAAGCTTGTCTTCACCTCTTGTTTCTACTGTACAGTCAGACAGCGGGGACTCACACAAGGTGCAGCCTCTGTACACACAAACTGCATGGACATGAATAGCACCTTTGTGTTTAAACCGCACTTCATTCACTGCGATTCACCAGTGTTGACTGAGATATGAAATACTGGCATTAACACAGGCAGAATAGAGAACACTGCTAACCCATGATTAAGTCTAAGATATTTGAAGTAAGACGCACACCTTTAACCCAAGGGGAAAGAATAATTAATCTGCCTCAGGCTGTCTTTCTCTCTCTCTTTGGGGTCTTTGCCTGGATCTTAAAACCTTCACACAACTGTTCACTTATTGCAGGAAAACATTAACAAAGGTTGGATTTTAAAAGAACACTGCTAAGATGAACAACTTCAAAACATTTTTAGAATGCACTGAATTGCAATTAAGATTTATTAACACACACACACACACACACGCACACACACACACACACACACACACACACACACACACACACACATATATATATATTAGAATGAGTAGTGTTGAATGGTATCTAATAAATACTGTCTGTAGCATAAACTGTCAATTGGTGTAAGTTGGGATCAATTGCTTGCTCAATCACATTCAGTTTTTTAACCTATTTTTTGATCGGATGTTCTTTTTGAGAAAATATTTCACATTTGAGGAGTCGCATGCTGACATTTGACTTCAACCAAAGTAGAATATCAGCTGTCTGTGAAGATTCTCAGTCATCCAGGTCATGGTTATTCCAAAGAATATAAGTATCTGGAACTCCCAACTAGTCAGTCAGAACTGATGAAGCCTCTTGAGAAGTGAAACGTCTTCAAGGAGCTCAACCAGTTGCTACGATTAATCTACGAGAATAGAATAACAGCTGTTTAAGAGTCTGAAGATTTAATTTCAGCCCCAGTAGAAGCCTGATGGACTGGAGTGCACTTTTCAGAACATCTTTTTCTTAACTTAAAGTGGTTTTGCTTTTCAGTGGTTTTGCTTTTCAGTGTCCAAATCCCACACTTTACATGAATAAATATTTCTTGTTGTTATTTTCAGTCAGTAAACAAGCTTGCTGAGTGTAGAAGTGGTTCCTCAAGGAGGGGACTCAGCTCAGAGTTTAACAAAGTTGAAGAATTTAAGCTCCTTACTTTATGAACAAGATCTTGTGTGCTGTAATTGAAGATTTTAGCTGTTTCCTATGATGTCATGACTGTGGCAGGCTGTCTGCTATTTTACATTAAGAGGACAATCTTACAGAAACAGTGCCCTTTTTTAGTATACGTGGAAATACATAAGACTGAGTGACTACTAATTCAAGTTTAAAGAGTTTTTCTTTGTCACATTCTCATGCAGTATGGGCATTGAAATGCAAAGTGACTGTTGCACAAGGCCGTACAATAACAGTAAGACATGATGACGTAATACATAACAAGGAGTAAGGAGATTGTAAAATTAAAGTGCAATATACATTGTGCAAAAGTTTCAGCCATGTATGTGTCTGTATGTTATGTTAATGCATACACACATTCTGGTTGTTTTAAAAATATGTACATTAATTACAGTCAGTTGTTGGTTTTTGTTTGGTGCTTCTTTGTTTCCAGCATCCTTGTTTACAGATTTGTCTGAACCACCACAGAGTGATTTTGTTCCCAGCATTAAGTTAAGCCTTATTTAACAAACAGTGGTGGCCTCACTGTGAGCTGCATGTTAAACGAGTTACTGTACACATCACTGCTGTTGTCCTATAAGCAAACATTTGTGTTTAAATTGGCCTTCAAGGGTACTGTGTATCCTTAAATGTTAATGTTATATTTAAACAAAAGTAGCATCCAGAAATCATCCATAAAGCATAAAGAAAATAGAACAGAATAGAATAGAATCATTTTTATTGATCCTCCATTTGGGGAAATTTACACGCCACAGCAACATCCAAAAATATAGAAGGAAAGCAGAAGAAAATAACAATAATTAAGTAATATGCATCCCTGGTGCACACAGCAGGTCCAAGGCCCCACCGTCTCTGGTAGGGCAGTCCTCATACTGGCTGAATGTGGGGAAACAATGTATGATTAAAATCTCCTGAGATGATGATCAGAGACTGAGGGTGTGATGTTTGCAGCTGGGACACTGTGGAAGAGCTCACAGGCCACAGCAGCATCAGTCAAGTAAACTGCAATTGCCAGGATGTGTGAAAATTCCCTCAGCAGGTAAAACGGCTGCAAACCAATGGCCAAGAGAAGACATGTACTAGACTAAACTGAACTGATTTGTTAGTTTTGTTGTCTTAGATAGCCAGTAATTAATCACTGATTACTGTCTGTAAATCAGTGGCCAGCAGTGCTTGGAAACAGACTTGGCAACGTGATAAAGGTTGAACTATAGGACTCAATCTAATTTGTATAATACAGTTGAGACCAAAGCCAGGCTCTTTGTACTATTTGGTTGATGCAAATCACTGCTTTCATGAGGAAGAGGGAAGTCTGATCTGCTGTATGACATTAATCTGAGGACATGCTGACTCACAGACTTCTATCATGTTCTTTTTTTTGAGTTACTACTGTCCTTATTGTGTCTCAGGCTCACACTGTGGTAAACCAGCACGCCTTTTTTTTCTCTGGACGTCCCTCCTCCTCCTCCTTCACCGCCTCCCCTCTCGTTCCCTGTTCAGCCCCACCTCCACCCTGCCTCACTGTTGCTTTCTCTCTTTCTGACAGGACACGCTCAGGACAGGACAGAAGCCGGCCGGTAAAACAGCACTAGCAGCGGAGAGCGTTTAAATTGACGGGTATACATTAAAGGAAGTATCCTACACTGAACACCAAATGCTAAGACAACTACTGCAGCAGCACAGTAAGTCCTTTTCACAGTTTCACTATCAGTACCGTATCAATGAGTTTGTCCTGTGTTATTAGCATATTAGCATGCTGTTTCTCCCTTGAACTGCTGCAGCTGTATTCAGTCTCTGTTGATTAATGTTGATCCAGCATAGAAGCGTTTACCTTTTTGTTTTCCTCCACTCCTGGTGTTTGTCGTGTCAACACAACCTAACTCAGTGAAAAGATGTTTTGTTTGCTGAATTTAGCCGCTTTGGGCACAAAAAAAGATATTTATTAATGAGGGATTGATTTCCATTTGTTTTTTGAGTGTGCTGATCATTTAATTTTATATAAATTAGTCACTGGGATTCTTTAATTTTGCTTCAGGCTTGTCTTTTTGTACTTTTGAAACTTTCTTTTCTGTCTGTTGTTTTATGCATCAACCGTTTCTGGCCTCGCAGTTCACTCAAACAGGCGCACGATAGGTGTCATAACATAAGACGCAAACATTCATGATTGAACATGTTGGCGTCATGCTGTAACTGTCAGATGGTGTTATACCTTTCCAGCTTGTTTAGCCTAAATAACAGAAGAAGGAGGTTATAGGTTAGAGAAACGTGTGTGCTACGAAAAGCGTGGCATTTTATCCAACTTGTATATCATCTCTAAAGAATGTTAAAACTTAAGAATAGTGTGCAGAAATCTGTTGCCCTTATGTTCAGCTTTCAGGGTATCTCAGAGACACTTCTCCTCTACAGTAACCTGTAACACAACCTCATACAGATTTGCAAATTTAATCCAGTTTGGCTCTAAGTTACACATTCCAATGTTTTGTTTTTTTCCCCCTAAAGTTTGGCACATCAGTTGTTGATTGTGACTATGAGAAAACTCAGCTGGATTCAACGAAGGGCCATAGACAATATTGTCTTCCTGTGAAATATTCTGTTGTTTCATGCTGTCTTTGCAACATCATTAAAATGCATAATATCTGATTTAGGACTTTGGATAGTACTGATGAGCATTTACAATCTAAATTAATTATTTCAGCCTTGCTTTTTGATCTGTCTGTAGTATTTCTGTCTTGAAGGTCATGGCAGTGAGTAACTCAGCAGGCTCACTCTTTGTGGTACACTGGCTATATCTTTAACTTTGAGTCAGAGAAGTTGTTGTTCTGCTCAAATCTCAAAAATCTGCAAGGTGATTATGTTGGATTAGGTGTATGACGTTTTGAACCAAGATTTTCTGTGTCCGTTACAGCTCCCCAGAGCAGATCTTACGGGACACATGTTGAGTGAACAGAGCAGATTCCTCTTTAGAGAGTGAGTGATTGGTATTTGGGTTTTTCTGACCACTTTCTTTTTACGTGGAGCTGCTGTCCAGATTTAGCTCTCCCAGTTGTCAGGGTGACATTCCTGCTTACGGTGCTCTGTTGTTTCCCATGCCCTTTTTTTCGTGTTATTTCTATTTCATCTGTGCTTCTAATAATAACTGGCTGTGATCTTTAACACTGGAGTATTCAGTGTTATATTAACAAACAATTAATCATTCCTATTTAAATTACCCATTAGTTGCAGTCCTGCCCTTTCCTCCGGTTCCCTGGGTTTTTATCTTAGCTGTGTTAGCTAATTTCCTAAGCCTTTCCAGCTATCTTTTAATGTGGCAAACCTCAATATTTGTTTTGTATCTGACACTACAACCTGTTTTGTCATGAAGTCATAATGTCTGCACTGTGCAGTCATATCCCAGATATTCTTAAGCAAAGATATTATTTTGAGTATAACAGATCAATAGAGAGATAATTCTACAACATATCCACGTTATATGTATTTGACAAAGTGATGAGACGACACCAGCCTAACTAACTGTCATCATGTGAGTTTGAATCTCCCACTTCCTAGCTCTTACTGGCGTCTTCTTTATGGCCGATATCACGAAATGACTCATAAATGTTACCTTTTATGGGAACTTGGTGAAGTGAGTGTAGGTTGCTAATGGTTAAACAAAAGATTGTCACAATTCAGTGCTATGATGGAGTCTGGTGGTTCAGAACAACTGTAATTGCCCATAATGAGTGGATGAGGTCATTTATAGTTTTACAACTGTCAGTTGTTTCACTCTAGTTTCACTTCAGGATAGAATTGTTTTTTGCTGTGTGGAGTTTATGTACCTCAAGAATAAACAGTTTTATGAATGAAAATGAAAAATACTTTATTCATCCCAGAAGGGAAATTCAATATTATTATTGTTATTTGGTTGTATAATGTTGTGTGGTGGTCACTGATAAAATCTAACAATAATTTATTAACTTCTAAAGTTTTCAGCCCAGTGTGTAGTGAGTTTAAAGTTTTATTATTTAGATAATTTTCACTTTTTAACCTCACTATTAATTTATTCTTGCATTTAGTTTGCCTTGTTTGAATTAAAATAGAGTGAAGGATCAATGTGGTCTTCAATTTTGTGTGAGTGTCACAGTTGGAATCCAAGGAGCAGAATATTGTAGTGGTTGGCAACACAGATACTGTTCATGCTTTTCTTGTCAGGCATCATATTGCAGTTTAATTGTGCCATAAATGTCTTGTGATGCGTGTGCTTGTAAGCAGGTTATAGGTATTGTGGATCGTCTGAGGACTTAATGATGCGGTCTGATCGTGACCTGATGCATGTTCGCTTATCTCGATACAAGAACAGACTGTAGATGCACCGTTGGCTGACCTTATCCTCTTAGCTGATAAAGTTCAAATATTTAATCCAGCATGATGTTTAGATAGGTGATGAAGGGAGGATAAATTCAGCAGAAGAGATGCAGCTTTTAAATAATTTGACTAAAGTTTTTCGTTGTGCTAGCTTTGTAGTATCACACAGTCATAGACAGATTTTCAGAATTAACGCATAGAACAAATATCTCAAAGCATTATGTGCAACACATGGCCTCTTAGCCCGGCAAATAGTGCCTCGTAATCATTAAGTAATTTCAGTCCTCCACACCATGTGCATTATTCTCTGGTGTTCTGAAGGCCAAAACTATGAAGTGTTTTTCATATTGAAATTGAGTGAGTTTATTTGCACTCCAAGGAATTTAAAGCACTTGAAGTCAAGGCTCTACTTACTGTTATTGTTAGTATTGTACTTGTTTTTTTTCCTAGATTTTGATGAAGTAAAAAAATCAAAGACAGTCTCACTTTCTATTTATTATTGTTAACTTTCCTGTTCTATTAATAACCAACTCTGCAGGTTGTGCAGGCAAGCAGCTTGTAGTAGCTTGTAGTTTGAGCGAGAAAAGAATGTGCTTTTGCCTTTCATTTTATTCATTTTAACCAGATTTGTTCGGTTTCTTTTTGTCCATTAACTTCACACAAAGTGAAGAACCCTTGCACATAGTGTTTCAAAGTACTTGGAGGTTGTTCCATGCATCTTGAAGAAGTTGCTACTGCTCTTTTTTGGATTTATACTCTTTAAATGTCGATAGTGTCTTCATTTACTCCCAGACTGACTTTATTATGTTGGGATCAGGGTCATACCATCTGTTGCAGGACTCCTTGTTCTTCTTGTCACTAAAGATTTGTGACTCTGGTTGTTTTTTTGGGGTAGCTGTTGTGTTCCAGGATGAATTTGGGAATGATCAGATCACCTTACTGATGGTGTTGTTCGCTGGATAAGAGTCTAAACATTTCAAGTGCCTAAAATGTTTACACAGTTTTGTTTGCTGCCTTGTTAAAGATTAAATCAAGGACACTCGGCCTGTTTGGGTTGTGACCCCTCACAAATATAGCTGTAGCTGTAGTCCCTGGTATATGAGAGAGTGCTTCCCCTCTAAAACATCTCACATGGTTTTCTTGGCATAACCTTTGGGTAGAATTATGCAATGTTTTCCAAAATAGTAAGAAAAATAAGGATTTTTTTTCCACACAACTTTTCTTTCTAGCTGAAACAAAAAGGGTGTAAAAGGAGTAATGACTTGTGTTTTGCAGGTTAAACATTGAGGAATTTCGCACCTGCTTACAAAAAATGTTTTTGGTGGAGATGTCTGACTTTGTGAGTAGTAACATGGGAAATTCCAGTTATATTTGTGTGGAGGGCAAATGCCTACAAAGTGTGTCGAGCTGTATAGGCAAAACTGACTTACTGCACTTTATACACCATTATTAAAATGTTTACAGATACTTGCCTTTTTCCTCTTCGCATTTCCGTGACCTGTCAATGAAAGGAAAGCATAATCAAAAACTGTTTTGCTTAAAAAATACATGCTTAGGAAATAGGCTAATTAAAATTGGCTGCTTTTAACCTCATTCATTTCCACTTCTTGGGTGTTCATTTCCACTTTTTGGGTGAAAGCTACAGGCAGTATAGTGGGGCAGTGGTTGGCATCACAACAACGTCTGGGTTTGATCCTGCTGGCCTTTCTGTGTGGAGTTTGCATATTCTCCTGCACTGGTTTTCTCCAGTTGCTCTGACTTCATTCTTAAATGGTAGGTTAATTGGTGTTTCTAAATTGGCCGAAGGTGTGCATGCATTTTTGTTTGTCTCTTTGAGTTAGGCTTTGCGATGGACTGGGGACATGTAGGGTGTAACTCACCTCTTGCCCAGTGTCAGTTGGGATAGGCTTTCTACAGGATTGTAACTGATGGACATATGACAAAAAGTACAACTGAAAAAAGTGCTTCTTCACTACATATCTTTGATTTCATGCCACTATAGAAGTAGTGTCAACAAATTTATTTATGAACTTAAAAAAGTATTTGTTAAATGAATCACCCAGTTACTTGCGATAAGTTCCACTTGATTTTCTTATAAGTTTAAAAAAACTGTTGTAGTTCATGTTTTGCTATATTTAAGCCTAACCAATGCTGCTTAAATTTTCCAAAAACGTAGATCTTTTATACCTTGCTGCAATAATTACAAAATAACTACTAACATTTTGTCTTGTTCTCTGTTTCAACCTAAGCTCTTAGTTGTGGATTCCTTCTTCTAGTAATTGCAAACAAGAGATAAAAGAAAAGAGGCTTCTGGCTTGCATGCAGAATGTGGCTCATCCAATCTGCTAATGATAGGGTGAATATAAAGTGTTGACAATCAGTGTCTTTTGTACCCTCTTTCCTAAGTCCTCATGTCTCAAATGCACCCTCAGAGAACTCCCTGAGTGCAGGCGTTCTCTGTCCCTCCCCCTCCTGGCTCAGCCACTCTTCTCTCCTGTGTGCTTCAGCTCACGTACACACCCTCCTGGAAGGGCATTGTTTGCACAGAGTACTAAAGAACCTTCACCTCTTTCGCTCAGATTCAGTCCAGGCTCCAAGGTCAAAGGCAGGATTTCAGTTCAGGTGTGACGTGAAGTCAGAAGCACACAACACCAACGTTTTTTACTGTAATTCCTGCAAATAATTATTGTTTTATGAGACTGAACATCTCACCTGCCTCGGTTATGTGTACACTTTGAAAAATCCCTGATGGCATTGTAAGTCTTTTTTTGACTGCTGACTGTTGTTGAGGTTGGTGCACTCATCTTCTCTGCAGCTCCATTATGTTCTGTTTGAATGATGTCCTAGCTGATTACTCAGCTGGCTGGTTTTTCCTTTCTTTCTCTGGCATCCCGCCTAGCAGGCTAAAAAGATGGGAATACAAAAGAAGGGGAGAGGGCTAATAACCACATCCTCTGGTGTCACCCCTAAGTGGCTGACAGGGTCTTGGTTGGTTGCACGGTTGACTAACCAATGGTGTGTTTCAGTAACTGCTAAATTGGAACTGACAAAAGCTTGTACAGGCCTCTTCTCTCTCTCCATGAGTGCATTGCTTTTATATTGCGTACATATGAAATTAGGATATTTTTTACCTTCAGGGTCTATGTTAGGTGAGTGTAATTCCGCTGTGAATATGTTTATGTGAGAACCTGCAATCTCTGGTCACACTACACATAGATTTCCTGCCAGAAATGGTCAGACTGATAAATATTCACACTGGTTAATATCAAAAGTAAAGTCTATGGGTGCGCTGTGACTCCCGAGACATCTCTAAAACAGAGAGAGATGATTGATGGGGAAGTGTTGGCCACAAACCAAAACACTCAGCTGATTGGATGCAGTGGAAAGCAGAAGAGACCACAAGATATATAAGATAAAAGGGCCTCTGCTTGGGGTGGTCATAGTGATACCGGTGCTGAGGGGAGGGGCATTAACTCATGTGTAGTCAGATAGGTGTGTTTGATAGCGCATGTGGATACAGCTGCAGTCTTCAGCTGTGTCATGTGCATATGTGCATTAGCCTGTGCTGTATTTGCCAGTAGCTGTTGCTTTAATTGGACCTAACCCTTTGCCCTCTAGCCAGCATGTTTTATTGACTGCAATAACTAGGCTGAGGTATCAAGTGTCCTTTTGTTACCAGCCGGGATAAAACATGAAGCCTTTATGTAGCTTCAATTAATGAGGAAGGTGTTATTTTAACAATAAAACACAGATAAATACCCAGCTATTTGAACTCTGTGAGAATATCTTCATATTTTATTAAAAAAAAAAAAAAAAAAGTACTTGCTCGTTAAAATCTTAGTGTAGGAGGATCCACATGTCAGTTTCTAAAAGCTGAAACTGGTGCTTTGGCAAGAGCAGTGATGGAGAATCTAGAGAGGAGATCTGCCAATGTTATGCGCTTTGAATATGCTGCAAAGCAAATAATGTTTTTACATAAGGCATTTCATCAGAGTGAATACTGAACACTACAAAAATACATAATTCTGACGAGGATCCAGTTTAAACTTTTAATGTATTTTTGACTACATTGTGACCAATTTTAGATGCACAATATTATTTTTTGTGCTTGCAGTACTTTGCTCTATATTACTACATTTGCCTTTAGTAGGGAATTCGCTATCTATTCTTCTGTTACCTTTAAAAACAAAGTGTAAAGTGTATATATATAACGGTGTATGTGCAGATTCAAAGATATATAAAGTAGGTGGCATTATTGGGACATACCGTATGGTGTGCTATGTGACAAACTGGACTGATTAATTCACAGAACAGAAGTGCAGATCCTAACTGACATTTTGTAGCCAGGGCTGTACCTTCTGTTAGTATTGACTCTGTGTATAATTCATATAGCATGAGCTAGGTCTTGCTGTACAGTGTACTTGTGGGAACGTTGTTTTGAGGAACCTGATCTATGTGGAGCTTCAGGCAGTGGTAACTCTATCTTTGTGACCCTAAAACACAGACTGGAGACTGGGTCCTGCTTTGTTAATAGTGAAAGACTCTTTAATCCAACAAAAAGGTTCTTTTAAACCTCTTTTAAAAAACACAGCAGAATCAGTTACATACTTAGATGTGTCAGAAACTAAAATCTAAATAGCAAGTCGAGGGTGGACCCGCACGTCATGTTTATTTTCATTATGCCAGTTTGTAACTTGCCTTGTTACTTCCCGTGACAATTGTAAGGGTCTCTATGAAAATAATTATCTTAACATTTACCATGAAGAGTGGCTATATAAATACATATAAAACCATATGCTATGTACAGTTCTGTATGTTGCTAGAGTTGCTGTTTTTTTATATTACTATGGGATGCTTTTTTTTTTTTTTTTTAAAGCGTTTGATCACAGGAATACAGTATGTTAGAGTCTGGCTGTACAAATATTTGAAATCACTGTACAACCCACATTAATTTGTAAATCTGCAACAGGAATTGATTATCATTGGTGTTATATGCTTCGTATTCTGCTTTGTGGGTCTATTATATTTCTCATACACACGTGGACAAAATTGTTGGTACCCCTCGGTTAATAAAAGAAAAACCCACAACTGTCACAGAAATAACTTGAATCTGCCAAAAGTAATAATAAATAAAAATTCTATGAAAATTAAGCAACGAAAATCAGACATTGCTTTTGAACCGTGGTTCAACAGAATTATTTAAAAAAATAAACTCGTGAAACAGGACAAAAATGATGGTACTCTTAGAAAAGACTGAAAATAATGTGACCATAGGGACATGTTCAATCAAGGTGTGTCCTCTAATTAGCATCACAGGTGTCTACAAACCTGTAATCAGTCAGTCGGCCTAATTATAGGGTTACAAGTAGTCACTGTGCCGTTTGGTGACATGGTGTGTACCACACTAAACATGGACCAGAGGAAGCAAAGGAGAGAGTTGTCTCAGGAGATTAGAAAGAAAATGATAGACAAGCATGCCAAAGGTAAAGGCTATAAGACCATCTCCAAGCAGCGTGATGTTATGTTAACTATAAAAATATTATAAAATATTAAGTTAAGGGTACCATCAATTTTGTCCAGGCCTGTTTCATGAGTTTATTTTTTAAAAATAATTCTGTTAAACCACAGTTCAAAAGCAATGTCTGACTTTTATTGGTTAATTTTCATTGAACATTTATTTTTTATTGCTTTTGTCAGATTCAAGTTATTTCTGTGACCATTGTGGGTTTTTCTTTCATTAACCGAGGGGTACCAACAATTTTGTCCACGTGTGTAGTGAAAAAACAACAAAACTGTCATAATCCTAGAGAGTAAATGTTAACAAACAATGTCTTTATTAGATATACTTACTTGAACGATTGAACTGTCATTACACCATACTGCTCTCTCGGCATGTACTAATGCATGCAACATGCAGTAAAATGCACGTGCAGGTAATACATGAGACTTTCTTGCATATTCCATTCCTGAAACATTCTAATGTCTTTTCTGTCCTCTCTCCCCCTTTGCTTTCTCCTTCCTCAAGTCATTACCTCCAGTGCCAGCCTGAGTCAGGTGCCCTGGCTGCCTGTGTTTTCTCTCTGAGGAACCAGGGGGCCTTAGTCTTGCAGTGGGACACCCAGCTCTGAGTCTGTCTTCACCCTGAACACTCCAGCCCCAGTCAAGCTGTCCCACCCTGCCTTCACTCCCTCCTCTCCTTCTCGTCAAGCTTCTCTTTCTCCTCCCTCCTGGCCCCTACAGGCCCATCTGGACTCCCAGCCAGCCTTCTCCCTCCATGAGGGGCAGCAGGAGGCGCCGGGGGCCCTGGATGTGGACCCCCAGCCTCTTCAGCTTGCTTCACCGGGGAACCACCGCGACCTAGAACGAGTATACTGCGATGTGTCCACTCTGACAGGTAGGTCAGGGTTAAGGATAATTAAAAATATTGAGTGCCCTATATAAATATACACCTAACCCTATGGACCGCAACACTTACTGCCGTGTTTGAAAGGAATATTACATTTTAATTACAATTACACTGTTTATCAGAACCAGAAACTGTAAAAATGGAAGGAATTGTTGAATTGTCAACTTTCCAATGATATTGGTAACAGCTGGGGCACTTAAAAAATGTTGCACATGTTGACTCCAGTTTTTTTTTTTTTTCCAATTTTTGTAAAATAAGCAATCAAAGAATTTCAAATTTTGTTTCTTCTTTCTTAATGATTTATGTCATAACTGTGCCATACTGCACAAAATACCTTTTTGAGTTCTTTCTACTTGTAGCCATGCTTGTGCAGGACTTTATGTTCCATTGAAGAATGAGTCCACTGAGGACTTAAATGTGAAAGAAGCAGAAAAAGGCCAGAAAATACACTATATTGCCAAAAGTATTCACTCACCCATCCAAATAATTGAAATCATGTGTTCCAATCACTTCCATGGCCACAGGTGTATAAAATCAAGCACCAAGGCATGCAGACTGTTTCTACACACATTTGTGAAAGAATGAGTTGCTCTCAGGAGCTCAGTGAATTCCAGCGTGGTACTGTGATAGGATGCCACCTGTGCAACAAGTCCAGTCGTGAAATTTCCTTGCTCCTAAATATTCCACAGTCAATTGTCAGTGGTATTGTAACAAAGTGGAAGTGCTTGGGAACGACAGCAATTAAACCACGAAGTGGTAGGCCACGTAAACTGACAGAGCGGGGTTGGCGGATGCTGAGGCACATAGGAAGCAGAGGTCGCCAACTTTCTGCAGAGTCAATCGCTGCAGACCTCCAAACTTCATGTGGCCTTCAGATTAGCTTAAGAACAGTGTGTAGAGAGCTTCATGGAATTGGTTTTAATTATGGGTTACAATTATTAAGCCATTAATCACCAAGTGCAATGCAATGTGTCGGATGCTGTGATGGAAAGCACGCCGCCACTGGACTCTAAAGCGGTAGAGACACGTTCTCTGGAGTGACAAATCACGCTTCTCCATCTGGCAATCTGATGGACAAGTCTGAGTTTGGCGGCTGCCAGGAGAACGATACTTGTCCGACTGCATTGTGCCAAGTGTAAAGTTTGGTGGAAAGGGGATTATGGTGTGGGGTTGTTTATCAGGAGCTGGGCTTGGCCCCTTAGTTCCAGTGAAAGGAACTCTGAATGCTTCAGCATACCAAGATATTTTGGACAATTCCATGCTCCCAACTTCGTGGGAACAGTTTGGAGTTAGCCCCTTCCTCTTCCAGCATGACTGTGTACCAGTGCACAAACAAGGTCCATAAAGACATGAATGAGAGAGTTTGGTGTGGGAGAACTTGACTGGCCTGCACAGAGTCCTGACCTCAACCTGATAGAACACCTTTGGGATGAATTAGAGCGGAGACTGAGAGCCAGGCCTTCTCGTCCAACATCAGTGTGTGACCTCACAAATGCGTTTCTGGAAGAAAGGTCAAAAATTCCCATAAACACACTCCTAAACCTTGTGGACAGCCTTCCCAGAAGAGTTGAAGCTGTTATCGCTGCAAAGGGTAGACCAACGTCATATTAAACCCTATGGATCAAGAATGCAATGTCACTTAAGTTCATATGTGAGTCAAGGCAGGTGAGCGAATAATTTTGGCAATATAGTGTACTTGAGATTCAGAGGGTTTATATGTGTGCATATTCAATCTCCATTCATAGTGGACACTTTTATGGAGTGTATTGTATCTTGATAGATTTATCAGTAGAGGGCAGTGTGTCCTTGCAGGTGACATATTAGCCTCACTGTGGTTCTTGAAGTGCTGTTTTCTTTCTCTTTGTTTGTCTTTTCTCCTACACAAACTTATACACTCTTTTATCTTTATACAAAACACAAACACGTGTACACACAAACTCTTCCTGCACTCAGACCTCTGTTCAGACCTGCCAGAGCTGGAGATAGTGAGCCTCCTTTCAGAGGGACTACCCAACTACACTCTCCGAGCAGACACTGTGTTTGGATATGACAGTGACGACTGGCTGCACACCCCTCTGCTGCCACGAGAAGTCGTACTGGGACTCACACATGAGCAGATTGAAGAGACGCTCAAGTACTTCTGTGAGTACTTGATTTTATCACTTGATTGTAGTGCTTTATTTATTTCCACTTAACATGCTGTGTAGTCTGCACACATGGAATTGCCAGTGTCGGGCTCTGTGGCATTAAGCCCCACTTCATGTTCCCCAAATTACTTTTTGGCCATTGATGTGAAATATTTTATATATATTTAGAATTCCTTAATTCTCAGTGTAGCAACTAAAAATGAACTTTGTTTGTGTGTGTGTTTCTAACATGGACACTTATCTTATCCCGCCGCTCTCCTCCGCACATACTTCCTGGTTTAAATACCACATTTGTGAGTCACAGATGTCAAATATCACCAAGCCTATTAAGCTGTCGTCACTTGGCTTCCTAAGTGGTCTGAGCTAGAGCTCTGCAGACATTGTATCCTTTTGGTCACTCTGACATCATGATGACAATGTTGGCATTTCAGTTGCTGCAGCAACACAGGAAGAGTTTAGACTTTTAAGTTGTGTGAGTCCAGACTTTTAACTACTGTAAGGCATAAGTGATCATTTTTAGCGTCTTTGTTGACCATCCTAAAACGTCTTGATCTGCCCTTAGATTTAGTGAGTCTTAGAAATTCTGCTCCGTTTGCAGTATGTAATATTTAACTGAGCTGAGAGTTAAAGTTGAAGAGCCTCACTTCACAACAGAATAGTCAGACAAGCCAAATATGTAAATTACTGCTGTGTTTATGTTGTAGTAATATTTGCAAAAGGTTCAGGAATAGTTTTGCATTTCTTGTATGCTTGTAGCAGACAGTTCTGTTCTCTCCTACCAGAATCCACATTTTTCTATATGTCTTGTACTGAACTTGCACTTACCAAGTTTTTTGTTTTTAATGAATGAATGAATGAATGAATGAATGAATGAATGAATTTTTTATGCCTACTGTGCAAAATTGAACAAATAAATGCTAGGGCCTTAACCTCCTAGGTATCTTCTTCTTCTGGAGACCTCAGCTTAGAGTAATAGGATTTTCTAAGATGTATGTTAGTGTCCTCATATTGCTTAATAAGCTGAACCTTGCTGATGCCAAGCCGCATGTTGCTATCAGGAACGGGACAGACAAACCTGATCCATGCACATTGTGCCAAGTGTGCCAGTCTACAGTGTTTTGACTCTTTTTGGCAGGTAGCATACGGTGTTGTTGGTCACTGTTGTTTAATTCAATTCAATTCAATTCAATTTTATTTGTATAGCGCATATTTACAACAACAAGTCATCTCATAGCACTTTACCACTGGTTACTGCTTCCCCCACTGTACCATTTCCAGTCCTTATGGTGCAGTTGCTCCAAAGTTATCATTCAATAGAACTTTGTATTTCTATATTACTAATAGATAAAAAGACCAAAGGTATTGGTAATTGTAAATGGTTCATATTTAAATAGTGCCTTTTTTAACCTTAGTTTCCAAAGCACTTCACATTGTGCATCTCATTTGCTTGACTGTCACACTATTTTTTACCTATCAACACAGTGCTTTAAACCTCGGATCAGACACTGCACATTGTATATCCTAAACTGCAGTCTTTGCGATTTGCCGAATGCATTATTCAAATTGCGATTTTGATTTAAAATTGATTCATTGTTCAACGCTATTTGTAACTAGTAACATAATGTAGCGTTTATCAGGTAAGAGTTTTTTTTCTGATAATGTCTACCTGGATGTAAAAAAAACCCTGGATAGCCGCAGAGGTGCGCTTGCTGCTGATGGCCCGTGGTGCAGCCTTCAGGGTGGGAGACAGGACTGCTCCTTAGTCAGCCAGATCTGAGCTCTCGAAAGGGATCAAGGCTGCGAAACGCGTCTATGCAGAGAAAATCCAGGAACACCTCTGTGACACAGGAAACACCAGATGGATGTGGCAGGGAGTCCAGGCACTGACGGACTACAAGACCAGGCAGGGGGTCGACAACGATGGCACTTCTCTTCCAGACAGGCTCAACAACTTCTGTGTGCGCTTTGAAGCATTGACAATCAGAGAGAGGGCTGGTCCTTCTCCTTCATCTGTCAGGCCAGCTTTCACCATCAGCGCAGCAGACACACGGAGGACCCTAGCCAGGGTCAACCCACGAAAAGCAACAGGACCGGACAACATCCCGGGACGTTTGCTCAGAGTCTGCGCTGACAAGCTGGCAGATGTGCTGACTGACATTTTCAACATCTCCCTCAGTCAGGCCATAGTCCCCAGATGCTTCAAAAATTCAGTGGCAAAGAAATCAGTTGCAGCCTGTCTGAATGACTAACACTCGATCACACTGACACCAATTGTGATGAAGTGTTCTGAATGGCTCGTCAAACCACACATCACAGCCAGCATTCCTGCATCGCTTGACCCCCCTTCAGTTCGCTTACCGTCCCAACCACTCCACAGAGGATGCAATATCCACTACCTTGCACTCAGTCATCACCTACCTGGAAAATAAAGACACCTACGCTAGAATCCTGTACATTGATTTCAGCTCATCAGCTTTAATACAATCATCCCCCAGAGACTAATAGAGAAAATCCTCCTACTCGGCCTGGATACTGCCACATCTCTGGGTCCTGGACTTTCAAACCGAAAGACCCGAGTCTGTCTGAATCAGAAGGAAAATCTCCAACTCCATCACACTGAGCACTGGATCTCCTCAAGGCTGTGTACTCAGTCCACTGTTGTTTACACTGCTAACACACAACTGTGCAGCCACACTTGAGGGGATCCAAATCATCAAGTTTGCTGATGATACCACAGTAGTGGGACTTATTCAACAACATTCATAATCTGCAAAACCACTAATCCTCAACAAGTAGTACATGTGTAACACCTACAAAGCAACTCAGACAGGCGGCGCAGTAAAGGGTGCTCACATCTCTGATTTTAAAGAGACTTTGTCCTGCATCTGTGATCTCCAATAGATATTGATTGTTTATGTATTAGTTCACATGATTGCTGTCCATCCATCCATTATCTATACAACGCTTAATCCTCACTAGGGTCGCAGAGGGGCTGGAGCCTATCCCAGCCGACTTAGGGCGAAGGCAGGGGACAGCCTGGACAGGTCGCTAGTCTATCACAGGGCTACACTTAGAGACAGACAACCAAGCACACTCACATTCACACCTTGCGACAATTTAGAATCACCAATTAACCTCAACATGTTTTTGGACTGTGTGGGAGGAAGTCGGAGAACCTGGAAAGAACCCACGCCGCATGGGGAGAACATACAAACTCCATGCAAAAAGATCCCACTGCCCCCACCGGGATGCGAACCGGCAACTTTCTTGCTGCAAGGCAACAGTACTGACCAGCTGCACCACCTTGCAGCTCACATGTTGTGCGGGACTCTATTTCTATAAAAGCCATGAGCCAAGACAAGGTGGCAAATGACCTTTGCAGGTGTTCCCACTCATAAATACATATCAGTGATATCAGCTGTCTGTTTGCAGAGTCTTGTACGTGTGAAATAGTTCTTAGCAAACAATCATATAATAGAGTAACTAGTTGTACTAGTTTTTGAGTTGTTGCCTGAATCAATCAATGTTTTGCGTAAACTGTGCATAATTGTCCATGTTTTTGTAACAAAGGGCTACAGAGTTAACGATTGTTAATCGTTAACTCTGTAGCTGTTAATGTTTGACTTCATAGTTTAGGTGATATGATTTCTGAAGAACCTTAACTGATGGTGCTGGATTAGCTTTGATTTTGTTCCTGTTTGATAGCTATGATAAAGCACTTATCACGCCTTTATTTGCTGTTGTGGCCAAAGTCCTTAAAACATTATTTCTTTATAACCATCTATTTCTCTTGCAGCCCTTTGTTATTATAACATTGTGTTGTTGCCTTGTAAGGGTTGAACCACTCCTCCAGATGAGGATTTGCATGTAGCCCCTACGCTTTCAAAGGTCTACCTCTGCACAGACTAACAAATGCTCGCAAAGACAAGAAATAGAATGGCACACTGCGAAAGTTGTATCTCTGC
Source organism: Stegastes partitus (assembly GCF_000690725.1). Taxonomy (NCBI): domain Eukaryota; kingdom Metazoa; phylum Chordata; class Actinopteri; family Pomacentridae; genus Stegastes; species Stegastes partitus. The sequence goes on from NW_007578312.1 coordinate 81,652, forward strand.
TGTCTCTTGCGTGCAGCGTTTGACCTGCAAAGAGTCGGTTTGTGGGTGAAAAATTAATGAGGATGTTAATATTTGATTAGAAGATACTGCTGTGTCTGGGGTACCAAATGCGAGGGTACAGGTCGGTCAGACTGAAAGGTGAATATGATGACAGAGTGTAGAATGACTGTGGGTTATGGCAACACATAAAACTTGACTGTAAAATTCACTGGAAATTCTTTAAGCCTGATGGTATCTTTGTTATTAGGTTGCCCTAAAATTACAGACAATTAGAATATTGTTACTTTCCAGTTATAGACAGCAGCTCCATTCATGTGAATTCATTTTTAATTACAAAAATGTATAGGAATTGCCCCCAGTAAGGCATTTATTTTGGCAGTAATTATTCGTGGGAGCATTGACTTGATCTTTGTCTATACACTGTTGCCTCTATCAGGCCTGTGTGGGTGTGGCTCTGTCTGCACCAGTCTTACGCAGAGCTCCCTCTCTATCTGCTGTTATGTATGCGTGGAGAAAAGAGCAGCCGTTGACATGGGCGGAACCTACCATCTCCCCCTGTTCTCAGGGGTGGGTTGGCTTTGTGCAGCATCCTTTTAGACTGCATCAGTTCTCTCACCCTAAATTGTTTTTTCACTTATAGGCACATCTTGCACGTCTTACAGTGATTGGACTCAGTCAGCATGCATAGCATCAGCTTTTATGGTTAATGGTTTAGGTATTGTTTCCGCCTTTACCCCTCCTCCTCCTCCTCTCCTCTTTTCTTACCCGGTAGTCCAACGTGGCCAGGTGAACGGAGGCAGGCATGACGACAGATGGCTTTACAGTCTGAGGGATTATATATTAACACTGAGCAGCTCAGATTCTCCTGCACACACAAGTGTATACACCCACTCACGTAGACTAGTGGATACTGTTTACCAAAACACACAAGCTAGCAGAATCATGCCAGAGACAAAACTGGTGTGTCACAGCACATCCGGCACACAGTAGAACCAGAAGGACAAGGGATTTAACCCATGGACAGAGACACGGAGAGCAGTTTTTCATCAGTCACCATGGAGGTGTGGAGCTCCTCATCGTCTGAGGAGGAGGAAGAGGACAAGAGTGCATCCAGTCTAGGCGATGAAATAGTGGAGGAGGAGAAGAAATGCCACAACAGCAATAACAATAACAACAATGACAGACTTTGCAGGGAGGTGACACAAGGTGAGATGAGGCAGTGTGTGATGTGACAGGGAATAAGAAATGGCAGGCGACTGATTGGTGATCTGCTTGCTCAGACAAGATACTTAAGAAAATGTAATAGTAAAGTATAGCAAGAAGTAAGGAGGGTCATTGTCGATGTGCTCATTCTGCCCAAATAACCTTCAGTAATGCTGCCTGCTGTGCTCTGTGGTACATTGCATTCTCTAGGTCTCTGTTATCTAAGCGCTTTAATACTTAATAGTGTCCTGCATATGCTGCAGGCTGCAGTGATGTCATTGACAATGCATACAAATGAAGATTAGCATCCACTAAAATGATTGTTTTTGCAGCACTTGTCCTAAGATTCATTTAAGACAAAGTGCTTCAAGACATGTAAAGTTTAGTAAATATATTCAGCTTGATTGTTTCTTCTTAGTGTGGTGAAGGTCACTGAGTTTGTGTATGCTTGTGCTTGTGTCCACACGCGCTGCAGCGGCATAATGAAGCCGTGTGTCCATGTTAGCAGTTGTAAATGGCATAATTTAGAATTTCTGTTGTTGTCTGTATTATACGGAGGTCAGTGCAATGGAATTGTCAAATTGCATTTTAATGTCCCAAATTTGATTTTCTTTTTCCTTTTTTTATTTTTATTTTATTTTTTTCAAAATTCTTAGTTAGTTTAATACATTTTAGAAGGAAAATTGTGCTTTAAAATTGGTCCAATGAGACTGGTTGTGGTTTTCATTCCTAGCAAAAGGTTGGGGTTTTGTGGGACAAGAACTGCAGGTACATTAACTATGCAGCTGGCCCAGTTCAGTAATTTAAGGTGTCTATGCTTTTACTTAAATGCCTCGAGTAACGTTACACTTTACATTTAAATGTGTCAAAAATGGTGTTTTTATATACGTATGATAATTTAATGGTGTTGGCTTCTTCTCTGGACCAGGTTTCTTGGCACACTATAGACTTTTTGCAGTATTTTTTAAATAAATGTATGAGTTTTGATTATAAAGATGCATACTCTGATCTTTTGGGTTTAATGTGAGCAGGGAGTCTCCTTTATGCCTTCTCTGTATGGGGCGTTCTTTGTCTGAATGGGTATGTGGCTGGCACATGCCCATGTCGCATTATTCATGCGACATGGGCACCTCTCCAGAAAAATGAGACGCTCTGGATTTCTGGCCTTGTATTTTATGTTCGCAGATGCTTATGCTGCACATTCTGTGCATGTGTCTTCTCATGCCAGGATTTTAAGCTAAGAAAAATCCAAATGTTATTTTAAGTCCATATTTGTCGTTAAAGTAGCTTTTTTTTTTTTAACCATTACCACTGTAAAGTCTGTTGACACTGAAGACTGAAATATTCAAACATTTATGCACTCCTGCCAAACTTGCCAAGTGTGCAGCTTCAGAACAGATCAATCTGAATCCTATTCATGGAGCTCATCCATGCCCGTTTGATCCCCACAACACAACAGACGTCATAAGTATACCTAAGTCAGCAAGGTTTATCCATTGGAACAGTATTAGGCTAGCAGTTCATTGTACCTGTCTGGATTTAGCTCAACCTAGACCCTAAAACCTCTTGCTGGCATAGTGAAACCTCTTTCCTTGATCTTCTCTGGGCTTTAACAGTCAGGTCAAGAGGAAATAGATCAGGTGTCTTGGCTGGTGGGCTTGGATAGATGTACAGTTAAAATGCTTGCTGCAGGATGAAGGATAGGACTCATTCATTTAAGTACAAATAAGCCATTTAATAAATGAAGCATTTTAAATCACCCTTCATTAACTGTCATTTAAAATAGTATAATATGTAGGAAAAAATGAGAAGTTAATATTCCTGATGCAGGAATACATTGATGTTATAGGCTTATTAAATGTGTTTAATTATTAATATTACTATCATTTGGCTGCACTGTTGACGACATTTGAATGAATCTTTCAGTACAGTAGGATTTAAGGAAGCTGGACAATCACCTGATTAACCTTTGTTAATTTATAGCAGGGAGGCTCAGCTTGCTTTGGCCAGATAAAACGGATTAACATTAAGAGGACCATAGCTCATCTTTCTTTGAAATTATTTGTTTTCAAATAAACAGTAACAGCTAAAAGACTTTTTTTTTTTTTTTTTTTTAACATGCACAATCTCAAAAAAAAAAAAATCTTAATGTGAGTCATTGTATTTTCATTTTTAATTTGAAAAAGGTCAGCTGGCATTCTGTCATGACTCTGATATGACCTGAGGGCCTTAAGTCGAGTATAGAATGTATTTTGATTATTACACAGAAGGACTATATGACCATAATTATGCACAGCTCAGGAACTAGTTTACTGTTAATTATGATTATTGTTTACTGAACTTCCTGATTCATAGAAATTTAATCAAAGATAATTACCAGATAGTACGATTTTGATGTCAGAAATCAACATCTTTACTCTCTTGTTGGTTTGAATGTTTAAGGGATTTAATGTATAAAAGTACGTTTTATATTGTTGTTTTCATCACTGTAATGAATAATATTAATTTAAATACATTTTTTTGAGCACTGGAGTTTATTTGATCGCAGTCAGATCTCAGAGATATTGTATTTTGTTTTTAGAATTTGATAAATCAGACAGTATTCGTGGCCTGACTTACTCGGCCGACAGCGTTAGATTCGTCCTTCTAAGGGAGACTGAGTATTCAAGTGCATTCACCCTGCTGCAGTATCCTTGAGAGAAACATGAGAACCTGCCATGTTATATAGCCAGCAGTGACCACTAAAATTATATTCACAGGGTTCCCAATGTCATTTGTCATCACTTTGTGAGAGTGATTTTGATGCATGATGATATTCCTGTCTGCTCTCCTCCTGACAAAAGATGTCTTGCAAAATCTTTTGGATAATTTTTGTCTCATTAAACTGCTTCACACTTGTGAAACATTTTTGTTACTACATTTGTGTTAATCTACTTAGTAAAGATGAAACACAGCATCCATCTAACAGTAAATCCCCTCAGACTGCTACAAACTTGATTTATGTTATATAAGTCATGGTCAGTATACGTTACTTCTGTCCATTAGACTGATTGGATGCTGATACAGCTATCCAGTCACTCTGTTTCCAGGCCAAATGCAAGGTCCTTAATCTAATTACTTTGCTATAGGGCAACTTCCCATCTCTTTAGTTTGGCTAAGCTTCTGACTGAAGTAGGATTACACAACGGGTTTTGTTTAGAAGTGTTTAGGCTCATTCAGCATTGTACACTGGTTCAGGCTAATTCTGTACATCTTTAAACAGATTCAAACTGTTGTTAAAATTTTGTAGGCGATTTATGTGATTGATCTGTGCCACTAAACAGGAAGGCTTGCAAAAAAAAACAAAACAAAAAAAACAGACAATTTAAACACACCATAGAATTTACTGTGTTTGGTAAATTTTAATTCAATTCAATTCAATTTTATTTGTATAGCGCAGTTTACAACACATGCTATCACACAGCGCTTAACATAGTAAGGTATAGACCTTACAAATTTAAACAGAGAACCCAACAATCCAAAGTAGCCTTTGGACTTCCTCTGAGCAAGCGGTTGGCAACGGTGGGAAGGAACCAAAACCTCCCCCAGAGGGAGGGGGGGAAAAAAACCTCCGGTAGAACCAAGCTCAGGGAAGACGGCCATCTGCCTCGAAATGTTTAGAACATAAGGCTCTGTCAATCAAAATAATAACCTTTGAATTTCCAATGAATTTAAGGTTATTAACAAATTAGAAAGGACGTCAAGTACACTGGTGACCATGTCAACGTCAGATCCGTCTCAACTGTCCTGGCTAATTGGTCTTCTGCACCCTTTTAGCCTTACTGACTTTGGTTTGTTTGTGCCCACTTGGTTGTCCAGGATGTAAACAAAGTTACAGGTCAATAGCCAGTCACTGTTATCCCTCCCATGCTGTACATATCCTTCTGGGGTGAACACTGTCAATTCAGCCCTGGCAGCCTCTCCCACTGAGCTATATTGGTATCCAGGAGAACGAGGTCTTTATTGGTGTCTTATCTGGGCTAAAAGGGATCAAGCTAAGAGGATAGCTGTCTGGGTGACCACATGGAGATGTTGTGGTCTGTCGCTCAGGAAACTCAAAGACAGTAACATGCTTTTTAGTCTGGCCATGTTGTTACAGGTTATATTAAATGTTAATTGTGTGACAAGTACGTATTTATGATGGAAGTCTCTCTTTCTTCACTCGTTTATAATCTATGAATAATGCTATTTTTTAAGCACATAAATCCATTTTCATCGGATCCAGAAACTTAACAGACAAGTGATATCTTGACAGTGCACTAACCAATAAGAGACAGCAATATCAGATAAAATTAGATAAAAGTTTATTGATCCCTCATCTGAGAAATTTACGTTACAGCAGCTAGATAAAGATGAGGCATGAAACAAGCAGAACAAAAGTTACAAAAGTACAATACTGCTAACAATGATAATATAATAATGGTATAATAAAGAGGCTTGATAAATTTACATATTGATATGTACAGATACGGCATAATTTATTTATTATATAAATAAGTCAACAAGATGTCAGTCCCTTCATCTCTTGTAAGTAAAAATGGTCTGTTTTTATATATTGTAGTAACAGTAGGTCACTGAGTAGCTTTCTGAGATATAGAAACAAGAAGAGATGAGTTACAAATAATAAATGAAACATTCCAACTGGCTTGTTATTGTTGTTTGTAACCACCGTCCTATCATAAGTTATCAAGCCTTGTTGCTATTCCCTTTGTGTCTTCCTCCTCCATTCATTAAATCCCTCTCTTCCTCCTCCCTCAGTGTTGTGCTCAGACAGAGTTGGCCAGGTCACCAAGACATATCATGACATTAAGGCAGTCACCCACCTGCTTGAGGAGGTAAGAGAGAGACGCACAGCAGATGAACGGGACTAAAAAGGTTTAAATTTATCTGCCTCACAGACCATCGCAATTTGTCACCATTTTCAGCACTCTTGTTTCCATCAGTGTGATCAGATGAAAGTTTCTGAAACCGGATTAAAAAATAAATAAAATTAAAAAGTGATTTCCTGATTTTAAACCATGATTATGCAACTGCAAAACTCAAATAATGAGACTACCTGTATTTATTCATGTCTGTGCAGAAAGAGCGGGATCTAGAGTTGGCAGCGCGGATTGGTCAGTCTCTCCTGAAGCAAAACCAAGAAGTAACAGCACGCAATGAAATGCTGGATGAACAGCTTGAAATTGCAAATGAAGAGGTATAAACAATACACAGTTTTTGTGACGAGTGTAATTCTTGATCTTTGTTGTGTCACAATCTGCCGAGCTCAAGTGATCATGACTTATTTTTCTAGATCGCTCAGCTTCGCCATGAGCTCTCGATGCGAGACGACCTCCTTCAGTTCTATGCAAGCACCGAGGAGATCGAGAACGCTCAATCGCAATCACCGTAAGTGCAAACACATACATGTACACACCTACCTGCCACTGGATTAAGCAGCATGAAAGCATACAGTTTATTTATAAGTTTATGTCAAAAAAAGGGTACATCTGTGGCTTAGTCTATGATGATTTCTTTAAAAACAAGTAAGCTTTGCTATTCTACAAGTAGACAGAAATTATAAAAGCAAATCAATTTAATTGCAATTTTTATTGATTAAAACTTGTCAATATGAGCATAATAGAACATTTCCGAGCATCAGACAAGGTGTGCTTTATCCATGTCCCTTATGAAAAATCTGTAATTAATGCTTCAGGTAAGCACAAATGCTACCCTAAAGTAATTCAAAAGCCCTCATGCTTCTCTTAAATGATATATAAGATGTGTTTATCGATGTTTATGATTCAAAATTCAAAAGTTTTTATTGTCATATGCTCATAGGTTATGTGCAGTAAAATGCAAAGTGACTGTTTTTCAAGGCTGTGCAATAACAATGAGACATTTTAAAAGAACATTCTTTAAAAACAATAGAAAAATAGAGAAATAAGAGATAAAATTATTCTAAATGCTCACTATGAAGAATTGTGCTTTACACTGTTGCTCACTACAGTGAAATTGTGTGTGACTAAACACACGTCAGCACATGTCCACTGATCCTCTCAACGTTTCCAGCTAAGCATGCCAGTAAACTCCTCCCCAGCAGCAGTTGATCATTATCATCCCTTTTGAGGTATTTTCACTGCTGCTGGCCGTCTAATACTTGTTAATTATCACCTATTTTTAAAAATAACAGGCTGGGTGTTTATTTATCTACAGGTTGAAGTTTGTGTATCAGTGGAATGCATTTAGGAAAAACATACAATAAACCAATTAGGAATAAATATAATCTCAGTCTTTTGACTTAACATCTGAGCCAATTAACAATTTTTTTGTGAGCTTTGTGATAAATTTAAGCTAAACAGCCTTGTGTCTTTGTTTGCTTAGGAGTATAGAAGCATTTGTTTTGGAGTTTAAAATTCATAAGAGTGAATATTTCATAGTATATTTTAAGGTAATGCTTTTTTTTTTTCTTTATGCAGAATCAAGAGGAATGAATCATGCAGTTCTCTCAGCAACTTCGTCCACTACGACTTCCTGCAGCAGAAACTGAAGGGTTTAGAAGAGGAGAACCGCAAACTGAGATTAGAGGTAAACAATTTCCTCAGATTGAAATGAAAGAAAAAATTTGTTGTTTTGTATAAAATACGCTAAAATAAGACTCTTAAAAAACATTTTCATTCTTTATGGTTTCATTTGTGCTTCTATTTGATAGTAGGAAGTAGAGTACGCTGTCTGTTTGTACTCACACAATGCAAACATTTAACATTGATGTCGTTTCTTCAGGCCACGGAGCTCTCAACAGAGACGTCTAACTATGAGGAGCAAGAACAGGAGTTGATGATGGTGTGTGTGGAAGAGCTCTGTAAGTGTTATGTTTGTTTTTTTTAAATGAATACAGGGTAACTGTAACTCAGGTGCAGGTGCATTTATGGGACTTGTGTGTTTCAGCGTCTGTCAATAAGCAGGTGGTCGATCTGTCAGAGGAGCTGGCACGGAAGGTTGAGGATTCTCTCCGACAGCAGGAGGAGATCAGCTCACTGCTCGCTCAGATTGTTGACCTACAGGCTCGTTGCAAAGGGGTGAGGAAATCACACACATATACACACAAGTTCTGTTATATTTTACATCAAATACTTGTCTTAAAACTAATAATAACTCTTTCCTCTTTTTAGCTGACCCATGAGAACGAGGAAGTGAACCAACAGCTGAGTGCCTCCCGTGAGAGCCAGCTGAAGCTGAAATCAGAGGCAAGACACTCTCAGCACTATATTTGGAGTTGGATTAGGATGTTTTCACATTCATACTTGAGCTCAGTTTTGTTTTTGTTTCTGCATGGCTGAATAGCTGTCATGGTGGCGACACAGAAGGAAGGATTGTGGTGTTTACAGACACCTATTTTTAACCTTAGAAAATGTGCAGTTAAGATTTTAAGAGTCTCCACATGACTTCCAATAAATGTCTGTATCCTGACACCTACCTGTGCATAGGCTTAACTCAGCATCACATATTCAACTCCTCCTGTATGCGACAGTGTTTTGTTCTTGCTCTGCAGTTTGACTCATTTACCTCCCCCTGTCTGCAGCTCAAGGATTTGCAGGACAAGTATTCCCAGTGTGAAGACATGCTGCAGGAGGCCAGAGAGGACATTAAAAATCTGCGAAACAAGAGCCTGCCCAACAGCACGGTGCAGCGGTACACTTCACTGGCCTCCGTCCTTCCCATGGACTCTCTGGCAGCAGAAATAGAAGGCACCTTCCGCAAAGGCCTGGACACCCCAGCTCCCTCCGAATACAAGTGAGTCTGTCCCCTGTAACAGTAAATATTACCACGTTGTAACTGTGTGGTTTATGTGCAGGTCTTAATGTGTCACTTTTTCATCTTTACAGAGTCCTCCGATTTTTTGCTTGTAGATTGTTTAGTTTACAGTGTAAAAGCTTGGAAGCAATCGTGTGTTTGAATTTCTATTAACGATTTCTGTAGCTACATGAAGTTTATCGTTCAGAAAACTAAGGAGACTGGATTGAACTTGCTCAGCACCAGAACATTAACTTTATGCATTAAGTGCTTACATGTTCTGGTAGTTCCACTTCCTGCCTTTATGACGCCTGAAACTAAGACACAGTCCTCTAGAGTCTCTTTAATTCTAATAGCTAATAGATAGGCAGGTCAACCTTCATTAAACACATGCATTTCTGACAACTCATTTTATTCTGTGAAGGGTTGAAAAGGAAATAGTTGTCATATTTTAGCCTAGACATGTATTTGTGACAAACTCTTGAAAGCAACAAAACGGGTTATGCTGCAGGCAAGGTGTAAAAAAATTCCTGGAGGTGTTTAGATACTTTTTTCCCCGGCGGTGAAAAACCAGCACCTGGCAACAATCCAAGCTGAATGTAGCTTTAGGGGATGACTCTTTGACGTGATTTGTTTAGCTGATGTAAATATCCACAGCAATTCGCTGTGAAAAAAATAACATAAAATGCTGAGGTTGAATACAAATTGTGCGCCATAACAATATAAACACTGTCATCCAACATAAACACGCAATTTTCACAATTAAGAACTGTCTTTGTAGTTCTATTTCTCCACATACTAATCTGGATTTAGTGGCATTTGAGCCAAAATCTGACAACGGTTTTGTGTTTTTTTTGTTGGCCAGCAACTGCCAATTAAACTTGAGTAAGTTCATCCATCAGTAGTGGTTGGATGGAGGCCTGTAAAGTCAAACTAATGGACTCTAAAACTTTATTGTGCTACAACTTTAAAACATCATGGCTATTCAGTTTGAGGGAGTTTGTGACCCACCGAACTGATATTGGAAGATGCCCCTGTTGAGTTATTTGGGTTTTGAACTTAAGTTGTCTGCCTGAACTTGACTCGCCATTGAAGACAACAGAGGAGGCTGGTCACCTCCACTCACTTTCCATTTTTATTTAATCTTTTCAGAAAGGAATCAAGCTGAGTGTTTGCTAGTTGATAACCTTAGAATAAAAAACACAAACCCATATTATTCAATAAATCCATCAACAATAATTTAAATTTTCCATTTTAATAATTCCAAATTAAAATGATTGGCAAACACTTCATATACTTCGTATTACTTAATTAAATAAACCAAGTCCAGAAACCAACATCCTAACACAACATGAATTAAATAACAAACTCCAATTTTATCCTTTAAAGTCACTTCAAACTGTCTATACATACCAGTAGCGTCTCTGCAGTCATCAGTACAATGAAGATTTCTGACCTTCCTCCCTGCACTGGCATGAACGGCAAACAAAAGAGAACACACCTTCCCAGGACCCACTAATGAAGCCTTCTTCTCCCTTCAGGCCTGAGCTGACATACATATCAACTCAAAATGGCAGCACTGCCCCCTTGCTGCTAGTAAAATAAAGAACCAGGTGAAAAATTAAATAAACAAATAAACACATATATACACAGCAACATAACTTAATTCATAACTTAACAGCCCCTGAACTAAAAGTTTTTATAGCAGCAAACTTTTGTAAAAAGTTTAAATGTAGGGATTTAATTGGTGCAAAGTAATCAATAAGTGGGACTAAAGTGCTGTGGAGTTGACTGGTCTACATAAACAGTTGTATTGATGCAAAAGAACTGAAACACATTTGGACTGATAAAATTTGGTTTTGACAGTTTGTGAGTTTCAACTGCAACATCCTGCTTGACTGTCAAACATACAGCATTTTTGGTGCATCCACAGCTTGTAGAAAACAGTATTAGCAGTATGTATAATGAACTGTGATTGAGATGACACTAAAACCTTGTTTGTCCTGGCAGGAACCACCCGTGGCGAGTGTTTGAAACAGTGAAGGTGGTGAACAAGGCTGGGAGGTTGCGGTCACGGTGCCACTCTCCAGGGCTGCCAGGCTCCAGCCCAGTGTCTGCACGTTCCAGCTGTACCAGCACCCCCAGAACCAGCTACTATGGCTCTGATAATGCCAGCCTTACCTTGGAGGACAAGCCCAGCTCCAATCATGCACAAAAAGAAGACAACAGGTGACCTTCTATTATTCGATCAAGTGGAAAATTCCAATAATAACAATAATAATAGTAGTAATAATATAAAATAATTTTTTAGAAGCCTTAGGATCTCCACATTAAAACTACATCATTGGGTCTTCCCTTTGTAGTGTTAGTGGGCCAAAACGTCTTGGTCAGCCAGGCACACCGGGAGGCCAAGACCTCGAGGCTGCCCTGCGCAACCTCTCTGCCCGCCAGCAGAACCACTCCTCTGAGCGGCCTTTCTTTGATGTGGAGCGCGAACGTAAACTCCGTGCCTTGGCAGCAGACTGCGAGGAGGGCGAGGGCTCCAGTGGCTTCCTGACACCAAACGACAGCCTGGTCTCCAGCCCAGCAGCATCGACGGGCACCAACTACTCCAATGGCAGCTCACGACACTCCTGTGGCTCCTCGAGTGGATCCAGGTCCTACCTGCCCGACCGTCTGCAGATTGTCAAGCCTCTGGAAGGTAAAAACTCCTGCTTTATGTTGTGTTCTGCCAATATTTTGGAATCTACTCCAGATTTTGTAGCGTAATGAAGAATTGAACCAAGACAAAGAAAGCTGATCATTGTTGAAATTAGCCTCTAATTCAGATGGAAAGCTGCCACGCTCTTAAAAAGGATGTTTTCACTGGAAAAGAAAAAATTAAACACTCGCATAGCAAAGACAGGAAAACATTATTTTTTTACTTAATTGTAAAAGTAAAACTAGCAAATAATTTGCAACTACATTTGACATTAACATCCATCAATGAATACATACTTAATCATAGTCCCCACTGGTTATTGTAGTTTAGCTCAAATTGTTTTAGTTCTAGGTCTGTGGAGAATTAAATACATTTAGCTTCTTTTAGGATTTGTGTTCACACACTTAGCATTTTGGTAAGAAATTTCTTCTAATATTTTAAAAAAAAAATTTTTTAGCTTTTTTGGCAAGACTGACGAAGAATGTGTAAAATAATACCATAATACAAACATCGATAAAGTATGAAATTCAAATGTAATGACAAAAATACAACCTGTGGTAAATTTTTTCTAGGTATTTTTGATTTATTGGAATTTAATTACCCCATACTTCAGCTTCAGTCCCCTCTGGCTCTTTACCATCAGGCTCAGTGACTCTGCACCAGTGGCAGCAGCTGGCCAGACCAAACCTGGGAGGCATCCTGCACCCACGGCCGGGCGTCCTGACGAAAGACTTCAGGGAGCTCGAGGTCGACATACAGCACGTCTACAGCCTGAACGACCTGGAGGAGGATGAACCGGATCTGTCACAGCTTTCTGGAGCTCATGGAATGGGTATGACATGATAACACACTGTACTCACAGTTTCACTCCCTTTGTCGTTTCTATTTACTTCATCACATTCCACGTTTATTAGTGTCTCCCCTCATTGTTCAACGTGTTTGTGCCATTTGCTGTGTAGAATTAGTGTTGTTTCCATCTGCATTGGCTCCTTTAGTGCCTCATTAGATGTGTGTGTTTTCCTTCATGTGTAGTTTAATGCATCTTTTACCTTCATGACCTCACAGTCTCTCCGTCGGCTCACAACCTCCCTCAGACCTCTCCCACACATACCATTACCACCTGCCAAGTCCTTCAACCCTCCCTTCTCATCCCCTCCTTCTCCACTAGGTAAGAATTCATATGCTGAAAGCATCTGCCTTTGTTTTTTTAATGTATTTTTTCATGTGTATTTTGTGTTGTCCTTGTATTTTTTTCACAGCAGTGCCAAGTGAATTTCCATCTTGGATAATGTTTAATTTGACTTTGCACTAATGTGATTGACCTGAGTTACTGCTTCAAGGAGTTGATTAACCCAAAGCTTTTCTTTACAGTGTAACTTTCATTAAGTGAGTGTGCATATTCCAGATTGCTTCTTCTTAATCCTGCTACCTTTCTTCCTCCTAACTTCTGCTGTTTACACCCTCAGTGGCAGAAAACATCTGTCGAGGCTCTTTCTCCCACTCTAGAAGGAGCCTTCAGGGCAAAGTAAGAGCACAGTGTTACAGATGCTCTCTGAATGCCTAAATAATGTCTTGAATATTAACAACAGAAACACAGTACCATGTTTGTTTAGCTAAATGACGTCTTGCTTGAGCTTCCTGCCTGAAAATAATTCTTTCAATAAAGTATGAGATTGAATTGTTGAATTTGGTTTTAAACACCATTTATTGAATTGTTTCTAAAAGTGTAAGGTAGTTGTTTGCTGTTTGTTGTACTTGTCAAAAATTCTGAACTACCATATAAACAAAAATGAATGACCTTATTACTTAAAAAAATAGTTAGATGTACTTGTATTGACGTACAATTACGTTTTAATGTGCTATAAGCTATTTATCAAGTGTCAATACATTGCTTATAAATGCTAAACACAGGGAAAGGTTAAATATTAGTTGCTGCTTTATAAAGAAAGCCATGCACTGTGCTTCTGGTATATATAAGTCTTCACCTTCTTCACCTACTAACTGTTTACTAAAAGCATTTAAGCTGTTATATCGACCCTCACTTGTTTGTGCTCCCCACATTCTTTATTTGTTAAGGCCTATTCATGCTGTCGGCAATGGTACGCTTGTTAAGCTGCACACACGGACACAGATAGCATGAGTTGGCCTTTACACTACACATTTTTATGTCCCTTTTTTAGGTTTTCATCTCAGCAAACCACCAGGTCTTGTTTCATCAGCACTGACACGCTAACATGTTTATTCATCTCATAGTGAAGACAACCTGAACTAACCAAAACTTTTAACACTGCCTTGTTTTTTAAATTATGTGTGAAAGTATGTGTGTGTAAATACAGCCATTGGGTGTTTTTTTTTTTTTTTTTGCTCTGATTAAATAATTTTTCTTTTTTTTTTTTTGTCAGCAGCCTTCACTCTTTCGGCCTGCCATCTTGTTGGAACTGTGAGCACGTGAACGTTTCACCTACTTCCCACCAGCAGCACTTTGGCCGGGGAGGTCGGACCACCACCACCACCACAAATTTAACCCCTTCATCACTGGGACTCCTGCAGCTGCTGCAAGAACGCGGCATCTCAGCCTCTCCTCATCCCCACCACAACCTGCACTACAGCCACAGTGTGACACCCCCATGTTCCACAGTAAAAGACAAAGGTGGAACGGTCTCGGACAAAGAGGAAGGAAGGATCGTTTTCAGTTTGAACTTGGTGGAGAAGCTTCAGAGTCTTGGGCTGCACAGAGTGGCAGCCTGGGGGATGATGGGCCGCGGTGGCAACGACAGAGAAGCAATCAAACATCCTCCTAAAGTGTGATGTGCTCACTGTTTATTCACCCCAGTGACTTTACATTAAGCCATGTGCAGTTCAGGGCCCACCACAGCACCCGTGTCTTGAAAACAAAAGCCACAGAATGTGTTAGAGCCATACTTTTGAGTTGTTGGTAGTGTACAGTACTATCCTTTTTCTATGAACTCATGCACATTCACTGTTAGTTTGCGTGTGAGACATCGTCATCTCAGGACGGCAACCTGATCACCAATCTGTTTGACTCACACATTGCTTCTTTTTACACACAAGAAAAGGAACATCAAGAAGGGAAAAAAAAACTTTTTATACTGCGTTTTGTGGATTTCATTTTACAGCTTTCCTCATCACTGGTTTTAAAAACCTCCTCACTTGTTATTTTTTTAGTTTCCAAAGTGAAACAGCCACTATGTGTAAATAGCATCAGTGTTGTTTAAAGTATATACATATATATATATAAAATAAATTGTGTGCAGTAAATTACAGTTAGTTGAAACAACAAACCAAACCAATTCTACCACACTGAGGAAAATGCACTTAAATACACTTCAGGTCTTCCTGCTTATACACTGCTACATTGAGAAAAGCATGTTGTATATACGGTAGTCAAACATACTGATAAAGAAGCACTGCAAAGACTTCTGATACAGCGACCAAGCTGAATAATGATAATAATGTTCCTTTGGCTGTCTGCTCTGCTGTATGTCACATAGCGCTTGCAGCATCACCTCTGAGCTGTTGAAAGTTCTGAATTTGTAAACTTTACTCTGAGCCAAACCCTTCACCAAAACCAAATCAGGTTTGCTTGTGCTGCATCGAAGACAGTAAATGGGATGTTTTTGTAGCAACATATGTGCTAACTCACTGTCTGACTGAATATCTTTGTTTGGACAAATCTGTATATCATAGCATCAGGAATTTTTACACCTGCTGGGATTTAAATTTGAGCAAAAATAATCGTGCTGGGCATTTAAAATGATTTCTCGTATTTATTAAATACAAGTAGAGGAAATGTCAACTATTTAAGCAGCATGTTTCTTTCTGAACGATCGACTGTAGCAAAAATACAAA
This sequence comes from Stegastes partitus, assembly GCF_000690725.1. NCBI lineage: Eukaryota > Metazoa > Chordata > Actinopteri > Pomacentridae > Stegastes > Stegastes partitus. Next base: position 97,238 of record NW_007578312.1, read on the forward strand.
AAGGCATAGGATACTGTGGATTTAAAAGGGAAGAAATCATAAACACAGGTTATAATAATTTGTGTTAAATTGACTTAAATCAACCAAACCACTGTTTCTCTGCACTACTGTTTGCTGTAGTTTGTGTTAGCATCACAGCTGTATATGTCAGTGTGTATAAATTGTACCACCTGTGAATAAAACTTTCCATCCAGAACAGGTTTGAATGGCTGTAAATCTCCGTCATCATCACCGCACTGAAATCAACAGACATCCACGCTGTGGTGATGATTCTGCAAAATAGTTTATTTTCAAACTTGCAGGTGAAGTAAGACATTGAGTTTTTATAAAATCTGGATAAAAAAAGCAGGAAATGTGAGCTCCCATGCTGCTGTTGTCGTGGTTTTGCTTCATTCTGCATCCCGGCGTCCGAAGTCCACCCAACCCTGGTAGTCCCGATCCGTCATGCATTCAGAGTTCATCATCTCTGTGAACAAACCATTCCTACATGAATCACACACACAAGGCTTCAGTGCACAGGTCAGGGAATTTCCTTGGAAATCAATTTTTTAAAATGTATTTATTTGCTTTTTTGTGGCAGCAGCAGCAGCAACAGACAGAAACAAAACACCAAAACACTTTCACGCCCAGTCATACCTGAGATTGCTTGCATTATTTGTTTGGTCATAATCTCGCGTTCATCTTCCGACAGGTGCGGCCGTCTCTCCACCCGAGTCTGAGGCGCCGGCTTTGAGCCTCTGATCATCTCCCGCCTGTTTAGAAGTCGCTGTAGGATTTTCGCCTCCTTTGCTTCTCCGGATGCAGAGGGTTCAGGTGAGGAGGCTGAACCAGACACCAGCAGTGCAGCCAGCAGTGCAAAAACAAGAATACGTTTCCCTGACATGTCTGTGTGCAAAAAGAAGGAACAATTTCTGTTAAAACCACACGCATAATCCCTCACAGCTGCTCCAAATGACAAAGTTACTGTACCTGTGTAGATGAAGTCTGCGATGAGTTATGCCTTCAGTGCAACTCTGGTGACTCTGAGCAGGTCTGTCTCTTTATACCATGAGTTTGTTATACGTGATATGCCCTAAAATCAAAGACTGATAACAGTACAGAGCACTGGATTGATTGGGAGACGGATACATCGGAAGGATGTGCGTAAAAGGAAACGATACACCTCTACACCGACAAGTCCATTATTGTGATTTACACTTACGTAGAAAGGCACTGCAATGACAATAAAACAAGTCAATGTGTTTACATAAGAAATCCAATACTCATTTAGGGCCTGTTGTAACCAACACAAAGAAGCTTGTGTGCAATGAGGCCACTTTGGGATTCAACTATTCCAAATACACAACATAGACATAATAAAAATGTACCTTTACTTGTAGCAAACATCCTTAGCTTTAAGACAATATGAGTTAATGGTTTTTCACCTGTCCTTAAAAGAAAGTAGAGCTTGAATCTTGATAAATCTAATGTGAAATCTGCACACTTTAATCCCTAGTTCATGGTCATTAAACTGTGCTCTGACCTGTACTTTCCAGGTGATGTAAACACAAAACCCTTTTAGCAAAAACACACCAGAGCTCGGATGACATTAGCACTGTTTACATAGCAGCTCTATAGATCTTTTTTTTTCTCTCAAGTGGCCCAGTTCCTCAGCATCCACAGACGATCTGTTGCTGCTAGTAAGGCAGAAACACCACAAATATTTTCAACCTGGCAGAGAAAGTGTTGTCTGTCAGCAGTGAGCAATTGTGTACCAAGTACCAGTGATGTTGACACAATAGAGAGCAGAAAGTGCAGACGCTCCCTCAGGTTGTCATCAAAAATCTGAGCAGCTGAGAAATGTTTGCTGAAATGTTACATGTCAACTTTTGTTCATTACATTTAACGATACTGTGGTGCAAAGATAATCACAGATCTGACCGTGATTTGACATTTTGAGCGGCACACCCACTGGAAAAATCTGATAGAGGACCCAGATGTCGCATTCTGCCGGCAGCTTTCTCCTTTAACCTGTTGCTCAGGCTACCTTTGTACACACCCATCTAATCAGACAGAGCTGTATCATGCATAAGTGGACAACCGCAAAAAATGGTTTCTTGTTTCCCACTGAATTGCAGAAAGACACTTGATGAGACAGCTTTTCTATCAGTACTGGATTATGGGGACATTTTGTACTTGCCACTTTTAATATTTTACCTTTTGATATTTTAGTGAGGCTGCAAGGTGACGCAGTTGGTTGTACTATTTCCTTGCAGCAAAAAGGTTGCCGGTTCGCGTCTGGGTTCTCCGGCTTCCTTCCACAAATCCAAAAACATGTTGAGGTTAATTGGTGATTCTAAATTGTCGTAAGGTGTGAATGTAAGTATGCTTGGTTGTCTGTCTCCAAGTGTAGCCCTGCGATAGACTGGTGACCTGTCCAGGGTGTCCTGCTTTCGCCCTAAGTTGGCTGGGATAGACTCCAGCCCCCCTGCGACCCTAGTGAGGATTAAGCGGTGTATAGATAATGGATGGATGGATATTTTATTTTAGATTTACATTTTATTCATTTATTATTATCCATGCTTCTTATTTGTGTGCCTATTTCTTTTATTTTTTTTACTCTGCTACACTCTAAATGGTCTCAATGTATTCCAAATTTAGGAAAACGAATAAATGAACCTTTGTGCTAACTTACAGAATTCCTGAACAGCTGGTGAAAGTTTATATAAATTAATAGTAAACTTTATCATCAGTGCAGCTTAAATTCCTGGTCTAACTGTAAAGATTTAGTCTAAATAATACCTCTGAAAGGTCCTTATTATCATCAGTGTTGAAGGCGCTGGTTTGACTTTTTTTTTATTAATGTCCTAAAACAGGATTTTCTGAGCATCTTCTAGCTAAAAAAGGATCTTCGCAGCTTCAACACTGTGTCTTCATCACAGTCAAAGTGGATGAAAACATTAAGCAAGTCACCTTAAACTAGATATTTCATAGGAAAATCAGTTGAAAAAGGTTTCTGTGGATATGTCCAAAGTTGAGAGTTGCTGAAGTCATTTTATTAGTATGATTTAGAGAAAATATAAAACAGTGCTTCTGTTTTAAGGCAGAAAAAGAAGGGAAAGAGTTGAATGTGATGATACTGATGATAATCCCATCATGTTTAAGCTTCACATTCAAACAAAACTAAAAATCCCTTAGATTAGAAACACAAATTCTAACCTTGTAGAATGGAGTTTGTCTGCAACACGTATGTAAGTGAAAGTCACTGCGATGCAACTATAGCGTGCAAAGCGTTATCTATCAATTTCCTTGACTGGGTGTGTTCCACTGCAGATTTTTTAGATTCTTCTGTCACTCACTTTACTTTTAACCTGACCACATGTGAGATAAAGCTCCTTAGAAAAGGCGAGCCTGCGGTTTGGACAAACACAGCTCCTAAATGATCAACAGAACAAGCATTGGCTCCCATGGGTTCGCCAGAGTAGATAGAAATATCAAATAACTTTTCTAAAGAAAGGGTTACAGAGAACTGGTTTGCTGTGGTTAAAAACAAATCTTGTTCTTCCAGATTCTCTTAACGTCTATGCATTATGCAAAGTAGAGTTCTAGCTGTTCGTACACGTATAGATGTGTGGGACGACTTTGGTGCAGTTTGAACATGACAGTGATGATGAAGGACAGCAGTACAAACAAATGTAGAGAGAGTAGCTGCTGTGCATTTGTTTGCTGTTGTTGATGCACATGAAGGTACAACAGTGAAACCACACACACACACACACACACACACACACACACACACACACACACACACACACAAAACAATGCCAAAACCACTGCTTTAATCCTATCCGCTGCCACCAGGTGAACAGGTTGATCTCACTTCACACTGCAAAGCACTTTGATTTATGAGTTCAACAAAAGCCACTAAAATGTTACATAATTAATTATTTTTAGGTCAAACTTAGATTAGATTCTAACAAAAACATTCTAACTTTACTGTCATAGCACAGAATATAAGTACAGTGATGACAAAATGCAGTGTAAATTAGTTAACAGTTCGATAACGATCTATAAATTAGTTTATATAGTGACTTTTGTTGGACTTAGTAGGTGCTTTGTAGAATGAAACAAGGTTAAATACGAATATATGTGGTTTAAAGTAATACCTCGCAGAATATTTTATTGTATGCCACCCACATAAGTTGCATTCTTTGGTTCTGGGTGCAGGAATAAAGTTGTGTACACTTGTATTGTGTAAATATTTGTGTTATTTAGGAGTTTAACAAAAGCCACTATAAGGTTGCATAATCAGTCATTTTTAAAATTCAGTTTAGATTAGATTTATCTTTAACTTTAAACTTTTTGTCGCTGCAGAGAGTAGAAGTACAAAGACAACAAACTGTAGTATAAAGTGTCAAAAGTACTGTAGATTAAATGAAAATTATGAATTACTACATATAATGGCTCTTGTTAGGGTTAGGCTAGGTTAAATATACACTTGGATCAAAATAATACCTTAGTTAATGTTTTGTTTTACATCATCACATGGGTTTCATCCTCTGGTTCTGGATGCAGAATTAAAGGTATGTGTGAATGTGTGCATGAGAGAAAGAACCTACTGAGTTTTATTTAAGAGTCTAACAAAAGCCACTCTGAGGTTGCACAACTAGTCATTTTTTAAAGATTTAGATTAGATTAGATTTAACTTCACTGAATATAATCTAACTTTGATGCACAGAGTACAAGTACTAAGACAAGGAAAGGCAGCATCAGCAGCAATAATACTGTATAAATGACTTTATATATATATATGTATATAACATAAAACTAATGTAACAGTACTTAAACAAGTCTGTGACACCAAAATATGCAAAGCTGCTGGTTATTCTAGACCAAGCACTTGCAACAGTAACCCCTGCAGTGAAATGTTCTTTTCCATATTTTTTCTTTAAAGCATCTCTGCCATTTAAACCTGCTCCTCTTTCAGCAGGATGTGAATGAGGTGACAAGTTAGAAAACAATTACCTGTCTGTGCGGATGGATATCAGTCTGCATATCAGTTTTAAGCTGCCCAACTGGATTTTCGAGCCTTCTTTTCTACCGAGCGTCACTAATGCGTCTGTACACACCTAATGACTTTTTAAAACAAATTATTATCTGCATTCCGAGCGTTGCTGTGACCCGGGACCTGACGCCGCCTGCCTCCTATAAAACAGCCGAAGGTGTAAAGCTCCATCACTCCTCAGAGACTCTCCAAGCCTGCCTCGCCATGGCCTTCACCCAGCAGAGCATCTCCAGCGCCCGCAGCATCTCCAGCGCCAGCCTGGCCGGAGGATGGATGCAGCAGGGCCGCATGTCCACCGGGCCCTTCGCCATCCAGCGGGCGGCCAGCGTGTACGGTGGAGGCGACAGCTACGGAGTGCGCATCTCCAAGTCCACCTCCGCCTTCTCTGCAGATTCGCTGAGCGCCTTCGGAGGCTCCTTCGGAAGCTCCAGCGGAGGCTCCGCGGTGATCGGAGATGAGAAGTTGACCATGCAGAACCTCAACGACCGCCTGGCCTCCTACCTGGGGAAGGTAAGTCAAGAGTCTGCACACTTGTACTTGGAGCATTCACACCTCCCTGCACTCCTCTGAATGCATGCATCTACCACTGCTGCAGTCTTTATATTGTAAGAAATATGCAAAAAGTTGGTTTTGAACTACCCACATGCATGTGCAAACACGTACACAACTTTAATTCTGCACCTGAAAACAAAGGATGCAACACCTGTTGGTGACTTACAACAAAATATTCCTCAAGCTGTTACTTTAAACCAAATATAAATACACACACACATCACTTTTTTGTACTAATTCAACTCACTAGGAACTTGACCCTTTACATTGTTCCATGTTTTTGTCCAGTAATTATGTTTTGCACTTTAATTTGCTTTAATTAGGTGTGGTGCCTCCTTAACTATAACTGGTTTAGTGCAGAAGATATGCATATAAAGGTGGACAGAGCATGAATAGTGCATTAACTGGTACTTGTGCACTTCAGAATTAAATATTTGCACTTATATACTTTATATTTTTACATTTAGTCACTAGTTACTGAAAATTCAGAATTAAAAACCTATATGAACTCATAAAATACAACATAATTGTGGCTATAAAGGTGGACAGAGCATAAATGGTGTGTTAACTGTTTTATATTCATTAGTTACAGAAGAAACACACAAAATACAAAACATTACTATATCGTAACTCAAACAACAAAACACACTTTAAATTAGCTCCATTCTGACCACTTATAAAGGTCAATGAAACTTGAAATATCAGTTATAATCCATTTATATAAAGGACATTCTGCCACATTTTGATATTTTAAAGTGCATTTTGCTGATTTTCTGGAGTGAAATTTTCAATGTAGGACTTTTTTTTTTTTTTTGCAGTTTTACTTGAGTAAAGGATCCAAATACTTCCTCAAACATTGACAGAAGAGATTAAAGAGCAGCTTTTTTGCATGCAGCTCCTTGCATGCAACATTTCACTGTCACGCTAAGTAAAGCATTGCCTTTTTATGAAGCAGTGAGAAAAAGACAAAAAGCCTCAGACATTGACTGGATGTTCTTTTTGCCTGCAGGTGCGCTCTCTGGAGTCAGCCAATAGGAAGCTGGAGTTGCAGATCAAAGAGTTCTATGAAAAGCGAGCTCCTTCTGTTGCCAGCGACCACGCAGGGTACTTTGCCACCATCGCTGGGCTGAGAGAGCAGGTACTTTTTGTTTTACATTTTACACATCAGATCTGCACATTAAAATGACGAGAAACTATTTTACAGTGCAATAAACAAGAAACACAGAATGCATATGCGCTGCGTGCCAAAGAAAGACTGACCAAAGCAAGAAACCAAACACTTCTGCTCACCGATTTAAAATGTCGACACGTGACCTGTTGAGAAAGAAAGACGAAGGATCTCTTTAGCTGTTCCAAACAAAACAAAATGTCCACTGTGGTTAAACAGATATCTTTGGGATTATTCACTCATTCATCGCTAATGTTTTTGTTTTTGACATATTTACAGCTTCGGTGCAGTCTGAGCTGAGTCACATTTGTCACTGTGACAATGTGTTGTTTGAAATGCAAAAGCACATCAAGTGCATGTAACACGACAGCTGTGACAAGGACGATGATTGATAAGAGAACAGCTTTTTTTTTTTTTTTGACTCCTGTGCTCCCAGACAGGTTGATCAACTGAACTGCTATGAACAACATCCAAAGGAAACGGAACTGCTGCAGCTTTGGAACATAAATAAGGATTTGAATCCTGAAAATTTATTAAAAAAAAAAAAAAAAAAGTAGCCTGTACATAATATAGAATTAACGTTATTTCGTTGCTCCCCACTTAGATTGCAAGAAGACATTCTGCAAATCAAAGCATCATCCTGCAGATTGATAACGCTCAACTGGCTGCAGAAGACTTTAGAGTCAAGTAGGTTTGCATTCCTGTGTTGCTTCATGTTGTAATTCATGTGCACTCTGTAATTAAGTCATTATATGCTGTACATCAACAAGTGTAGCATGTAAATTTGAAAAACAAACAAACAACATTTTTATTTTGGCTGGAGTTACATTACAGATACTGGAAGAGCAGATGAACCTGAAAATGTTATTTTATTACAACTTATGATGACACAGCAAGTAAATGTTAATGAAGCATGTCTAACTTCCTGTATTCCTCTGTAGATATGAGGTGGAGATGAACATGCGCTCGACGGTGGAGGCCGACGTGGCTCGTCTTCGAGGAGTCCGGGACAGTCTCACGCTTGGCATCGGTGACATGGAAATGAGGCTGGAAAGCCTGAAGGAGGAGCTAGTGTACATGAAGAAGAACCACGAGGAGGTGAGAAACATTTACTGTCACACAAGCACATTGACTGAGCTGGTGTTTGCTCTGTTTCCCAGTGCAATGATGCCATCTGTTGGTGGTGGAGGTTAAGACGCGTCCTTTGTGCGCATTTGCAGGAGATGCGTCAGATGAGGGTCCAGCAGAGCGGCAACGTGAATGTAGAGGTGGACAGTGCACAGTCCGTGGATCTGTCGAAGGTGCTGGAGGAAATGAGGGAGCAGTATGAATCTGTGGCAGTGAAGAACAAGCTGGAGCTGGAGAAGTGGTTCCAAGCTAGGGTGAGATGCCTGACATTATCAAAACAACTCTGGATGTGAAAAGTGTGATGATAAAAGATAACACATTTTTCACATTTGTGTGCAAAGGTGGATTCTCTCCAGACGCAAATCCTAACTCAGACGACGACCGTGAAGGAGTCTTCCTCACAGCTGTCAGAACTAAAGAGAAGCTACCAGACTTTAGAGATTTCTCGGCAAAGCCTCTACACAGAGGTGAGCCATGGAGGAGGCAACAGAATGCAAAGGCACACTTACTTACTTACTTACTTGTACTTAAAAATCGGATTAAAGTGTTGGTTTGCAGGTCTTAAAACAACACTCACAAGCTCATACAATCATCCACAAATGTATTCATACCCTTCCATTAAAGAAAAGGCAAAATTTCACAACAGTCACTCAAATAACTAAGAACTGAAACAAGTAATGATAAATAAAAGTTTGCTAAATTATAATTTAGTGAAATAAGAAAGACTTTTGATTTGTGGTTGAAAAGAATAATTAAAAAAACAAACAAAACTGTCCTGGACAAATGAGAGCACTTTGCTGATGAGCTGTGGGCCAAAATCAAAATACCTATCAACAGGTGCAGAAGTCTGATTGAGAGTTACAGAAAACACTTGATTGCAGTGATTGGCTCAAAGGGTTGTTCAACAAAATATTACTTTATGGGTCCCATCATGCTTGTTTGCTTGTTTTTTTGTTTGTTTTTTAAAAATATTTTTGTTGAACCACAATTCAAAAGCAATGTCATGATTTTCATAAAATCTTTATTTATTATTACTTTTGTCAATTTCAACGTATTTCAGTGACAGCTGTTTTTTTCCTTCTTAATCGGAAGGTGTTATGTAATATTTCCATCGGTTCATACTGTTCATTACAATCTATTCTTAGTACACTTTCCATCTTGGTGACAGAGGATAAAATTCACTTTCTTTGTCCTGCAAAACCAAATACAGACGTTTATCTGAAGTTTAATCTACACTGTAAGATTTGAAAAGTTGATTTTACTTAAATGAATCTAGGAAACCGGTTGCACTCAAAAAAGGTAAGTGAATATAACCGTTAGTTTTAAATGCAGTTTACTTCATATCTACTTGTAAAGTTTACTTAAAATTTAGCTGTATTTACTTAATTTTGTGAAATTAAAAATAGCAAGTATAATGAATTTGATCTTTGTGTTAGAGTGCAGTGCATGTAAAGTTGTGTTAGAAACTTAAATTGTAATAATAATTGATCAGATTTATATACTGCTTTTCTAGACACTCAAAGTCACTTTACACTGTCAATTATTCATTCACACATTCATCCCAGGAGTGGTAAGCTACACATTCACATCAGGCAAGGTGGGTAAAGTGTCTTGCCCAAGGACACAACAGCCATGACACAGGTGACATGACGGAATCGAACCACCAACCTTCCAATTACTGACCAACTGACTCTACCACTTGAGCCACAGCTGCCCTGTAAAGTTTCTGGAAACTTCTCCTGCACTTCTCTACTGCACATGCGCACTGCTGAGCTCTGTGTTAAGTCCAGGAACAGAATGTTTCAAGTTCAGTTTACTCAAGTGTACTTAGTTTTATAACTCTTGAAGGAAAAATGAGGACATACTCACAGTTCATGAGTTAAATCAACAGGACAATGAGATATAAGTAAAGTACACTAATGTGATTCAAGTAAGCATCGGTATTACCTTTTAGAGTGTAGAGTAATTCAGCTACATACATTTGAACTGGAACCATTTCAGAATAATGACACAGAAAGCTCCACCCTAAAAATTAAAAGGATGGGTTCCTCAGATTTGCTACATATGAAACCCAGGAAGTCTAAATCTGTGTTTTTTAAGACTGTCATAGGTGCACTTCAGTTTTAAGATGGAAATGCTCAGACGTGGTGTTATTTCACTCACAGTGCATCATCTAGCATAAAAAAAACACCATGTGGGTGTGTTAACAAGGCCTAAAAGTTAACTTTCATCAGAGTTGGCTTTTTGAAACGTACTAGAGTTTGTGTTTAAAGGTGTTTATCGGCAACAAAATAATGAACAACAAGTTATAACACTCACTGACAGGATTTTGCAACTAAGGAAATCACATTTTAACTCCACAATTGTGAGGACGACAGCAGAAATATGACTTTACAAAGAAATTTACAAGGAATGTGTGCACGGCTTTCATGCAGGGTGACATAATGTTGTGTGCAGCAGAAGTTGAGCCTGAGTCAACTTTTATGTCAACTTCTGACACGGTTTGGAAAGACCCTCCATCACTGACATTCGAAACATATTAGGAAGGAATGTGTAGGGGTTTGCATGAAATCATGGAATAATTCTCAAAAATGTAAACACTTAGAAAATAATTGTGAGCCTTTAAGTTTGTGTTTTGCAAATGCACAACAACACTTAAGAATAATAGCCTTTAATGCACCTCTGATCACTCTCACATGAAGCTCTCCTAACATCACTCCTGCAGATTCAGTTGCTGCAGCAGAATCTGGAAGAAGTGAAAAGTCGCTACAGCATTCAGCTCAGCCAGCTGCAGATGACCATCACCTCGCTGGAGACGGAGCTGCAGCAGCTCAGAGTCTCGATAGAGCAGCAGCAGATCAGCTACAACCAGCTGCTGGACATCAAGATGAGGCTGGAACTGGAGATCGCTGAGTACAGGAGGCTGCTGGAAGGAGAGCAGATTGTTCAGAAGAAGTGAGAGATGAAGTGTTTTTTTTAAGTGGTAGGCCAACAGCTGGAGCACTGAAACATGTTTTAAAATAAATGTTCTCTGTCTCCACAGGTCTGTGGTCATCAGCAAGGTGGTAGAAAAAGTGGAAGGTAAGCATCTCAGTCCTCTGTGAGCTTGTGATCATTGAATTCTCCTCCTTGCACTGTGATGCCATTGAGTTTGTCCTCTGCAGAACACAAACCCCATGTTGAGAGACGAGTGAAGACCATCGTGGAGGAAATCATTGATGGAAAGGTGGTGTCCTCTGCCGTCGACACCCAAGTGGAGACTGTTCAGTAACACTTAGCTCAGTCCTGCTGCCACCGAGCTTCCACTGTTACATCGATTTGACCTAAATTGTCTTAAATCGATCGCTGTAATTCACTTAGTTGGGAAAAAGCATCTTTGTTTCTTGCCATTTTCTTTTATTTTCTTTTTAATTTTTTTCTGGAAATGCAAAGCAAAGTTGCAACAAGGCATGATGTTTTCATCTGATGAGTGTGAAACCAAAATATGAATAGAAGTCAGAAAACGAAGATTTAACATTTGGCATCATTTCATCACAAATCTGTTGCTAAAACCACTTTTTTTCCACAAGGGTTTTAAAAGGGTTAAAAGACAAGTCAGCTTCAAGTCACGTAAAGAAATGGATAAAAAACTCAAAGTGTTTATGTTGCATGGGCGTAAGGTGTGCATCTCCTGTATGTTTGCTCTGGTGAAAATCATGAGAATCTGCAAAAATAAATCAAGAAAAATCAAGCATTTATTTTAAGTGTGGTATTTACAGTGTGATTTACCTCTTGGCCACCAGATGTCACCTTTGACTTTCTTTCTCAAAAAGTGGAATCTTGGCTCCACTTCAGTGGTTTGTGTAACCATCTTTATCTCAAGTGGAAACACATTGTTGCTGCACGGGGGACCTTCAGAGCATGATTAGTTTAACTTACTCAGAGAACAATAAACAGTGACACTGTGCAAATAGTGTGGAGTCAGGGCACATTAATGATGCCATTTTTAAAACTGCAGATGCAGAAGTGTGCAGAAAGAAAAAACATTCCCCAGAGAATATAGAAGTCTATACATGTCTAAAAAATAAAAGTGGTTCACAGATGCCTCCTCAATGGTGGAAGAACTATTCAGATCCTTAACTTAAGTAAAAGTACCAACACAACAATGTAAAAATACTCCATTACAAGTAAAAGTCCTGCATGAAAAATCCTACTGAGGCAAAAGTACATAAAAATTAGTGAGTAAAAGTCCTGGTTTGGTCCCTCTGACTTATATATTGTTATATATGGCTTCTTTACATGACATTACACATTACAGCTGCTGCAGGTGAAGCCAGCTTGAACTACTTTATAGCCAGTTTACATACAGAGACAGCAGATAAATCGAAGAGGCAGTGAGATGATTACTGGAAAAAGAAGAAAAAACTAAATACTGATACATGAATCTGTCTTCAATTTTTGTACTTTTTCTTTAATCTTAGATTTTTGCTGAAATATTGGATTGTTTGAGCATGTATTGAAATTAAAATGTGCAAAATTTAGAAGGAAAAAAAAAACAATGAATATTTGATGGTGCAATTTATAGATACCAGAAATGTGGCTGTGACTACTGCACACCGTTTTATGCAAAAAAAAGAAAAAAAAGAAAACAAAACAAAACAAAAAAAATTGAAAACCACTGCTTAAATCTTTAACGATATGTTATATTAAAATGCTTATCAGTCTATCCAGTGTGTAAAAAAATGTATCTTAAAAGAACTTAAGCTGTCAGATGAATTTAGTGAAGTAGAAAATACAATATTTCTTTTAGAAATATACTGGAGTGGAAGTAAAAAGTAGCATAAAATGGGGAAAAAAAGAATTACAAGTACCTCAAACTCTTACTCAAGCACAGTAACTGAATAAATATATTTAATTTCTTTCCACTGCTGTCATTCCTGAGTCGCCAAATATTCTTGGTTTGGGTGGAGCTGATGCAAGTAGAGGCTTGACGTCTCCAAACATCCAAAACTCTCTAGTTAAATCAATCAACCTGCTGGTTAGAATGATTCAGCAGTTAATACTGTTCTTCCTTTCACAGCTTTAGTACTGCTTTTTTTTAAGCACATCAATGCTACTTTATAATCCGTGGTATTAAATGCAATTAACAGCTCTTTTGAACAGTGATTCATAGTGTTCCAGCTGTTTTGTGCAGCAAAGCAAAATCAAGTTTAGACAGCGAAGATGACATTAATTCACCTCGCTTTCCAGATCTCAGAATTTAGATTAATCTGCATGAAGAGACAAGAACAAAAAAAAGCATCATTGTTGTACCTTTGCAGCTCACGTATGTACAGAAAGTCACATTTCAAACTGAAACTGTAACCTTGCATTTGCTCTCCTGGTGTCAAAGTTGTCAGTCAGACAGGGTGGACAAATTCCCAGCTGGTGTGTGTTTTTGCTGTTGTGCTCTCTCTGTGGATGTTCGGTAAGCAGAAACAGAAGGCACAGTGGTTACTTTCACCTCATGTTTGGCTGCATTACATGAGGAAATGTAAATCTTTCTGCAGCTGAAAACAATCATCCTATTAATACCACAAAATACAAAATTAAGGGTTTAACTGGCTTCACATGGTTTTCAGCTCAGTTAATACTCAGTACATAAAAGCAACACAGAGACAATTAAGGTACTCATGAGTTATTTTTATTTCTTTTTGATATCAAAAACAGTAAATCTGTTTCTGTTTAGATTTGCATACAGTCTTTGCTGGAAATTTCCAGAGAATCAGAGCCTGTGCATGAACTGTTCCTGTCCGCAAAGGGTGTGGACGATAGCTGCAGGGCATTGCAAGACACAACAGAAACCAGTCTGGCCCTGAAACAGAATGGTTAGCATACACATAACAGCAGAATAGCATGATCAGAAAGCAGCTGCAGATTCTGCGGTGAGTCACGCTGTCGCTCATTTCCTCTCCTTGAGAAGAAGAAAAAGAGATGTTGTTTTGTGGTGGCTTGCACACACCCAGGTAGAAGCACCTCCGGCTATTTGTCAGGCCGCAGCACATAGCGTTCTTGTTTTCATCCCAAGCTGCGGTTATTTGTGTCAGCGAGGCACTTCGTACTCAGACTTGAATGGGCTTTTGGCATTCGGAGAGGTCGTTTTTTCATTTAGCTGAAAAGTGAATGGGGTCTGTGGCATAGTAAATCTGTCAGAAAGAGATGCTGACATGGTTTCTGGCGAAAGTCTGCAAGATGAACCACAACCTTTAACCTCCCAAATGCATGTAGACACAGAACACAGATCACTTAAGGCTTCAATTCATTTTAAATGTTATCTTCTGATAAACCAAATGCTCCTTTTAATGAACATGTACTGGAGTTAAAGACTACATGCTTTCTTCATACTCTGCTTCACGCATGACCAACACAGTCACACCTTATGTACCATTCCAAATACCATCAACATTAATCACTCAATCAATCACCTGTTAGCACAATACTGTCTTTATTGTCAAAGTGAGAGAATGTGTGAAGTATCTGTCAACCTATAAGGGAGTGTGAAGCCCAGGGAGCAGTGTTTAAACAGCACATAAGGAGTGTTGTACAAGAAAACCTGAAATTAAATCTAAAGCTGGTCAATGGGAACATTTGCAATGTTACTAACTTGTATCTGCAAGTTTGTAGATGCTTTCCTTCAGTTACAGCTCCCTGTTTCACAACCACAGCTGCCTCAACTAGACTTTTATATGATTTTTCTGCGTACATTTTCAAAGGAGTTTATGTCATTTATTATGCATGCATACACACTCATTTGAAAAGTACATCTCATGGACACTATTGGCTTTTTCCCCTCATATTTAGACAAGCAAACATTTTATTCTCTTGGAAATAGCGCTGACAGATGAAATACTTAGTTGAATCATTTTCTGCAAGTTGCTACACGAGGCAGTGCAGCAACCTCAAACGTCTCCGATATCGTGCATCACAGCTGGTTTGAGGTTCTTTTACCAAAAAGCAAACATGTCTTCTGTTTCTGTGGCCGAACAATTCCATCTTCGATTCATCTGTCAAGAGCACATTAATCCCACAAGACCTGCACTTTGCCTGCATGTTTAATAACAAGCTGTCACTTTCTGTTTGGACTTTGAACACTTGTCATGCAGGTCAACTTCATGCAATCACTTTCTGCACCACTGTGATACCAACATTTACCTGCAGATCCTATGATAAAATTTTGGGGCTCTTGGAGATGACTTCTCTTCTTTTTTGCAACAAAAAGTCAGAATTTTCTTGGGCGATCAGCCCCCTACAATCTTCAGTTATTTGAAATAGATGAAAAATGATTTTTTGCAAATGATTTTTGAGATCTTTTAAAATTCCTTGCCAGAGACCCACAGGAATCCATGTAAATAAACAACACACTTCAGAGAACAGAAGAGGCTAAATGTCAGAAGTTCAAAAATAAAACAGATTCCATCTGTCGCTCCTTTCAGGAGCTTAGTGTTGGCACCTCACCTGGAGGTAATGGATTTGAAGGTCAGATAAATATACTTACCTGTACTATGTGTCTGATCTGTCATTTTCTTATCAGCTTTATTTGTCATGAATTTGAGTGCATCACTTTTATTAACAAGACCTTTAAGCTCCAGTTAAAAGCAACTTGACTTCTCTTTTAGGCTCTTGAAGATATTTCATTCCTCATCCAAGTGGCTTCTTTAGTTCAGGTGAAAAGAATGTCCCATTGCTTTTTCCTGAAGCTCCTAGGACAAACACAATCTAGACAAATCTGCTTAGACAGATCTAAATTATAAGCTTTTATGCAAAGAACATTTAACAAATACGCAAGGAAAGCTAATGTCTTACTTTTTTACATGAGCAGAAACAGATAAAACACATTGAATATATATTTAAAGTGATGAAAAAAAAATTTTATTCTGGGATTTGGTTTAATCCCAGAATTATGGTTTAAAAGCCACATTAAAAGCCACATTATCATCAAATGTGGCTTTTTAACATAACTTGTGAAAAGAATGAACATTAAGCCCATCAGTTAATGTCAGAATTTTAAGGACTTGTGCAGAATATATCAGAAATAATCGGTCCTGACCTGCAGGACCCTGTAGTAGGAAATTTAAATGACTGCTTTATTACCATTAAAAAAAAAAAAAAAAAAAGAATTTTTATTTATTTATGTTTTTAAAAAAATTATTATCAGTTTTACTTTTAACAAAGCACAAACTTTTTCACATTCGTTCCACAGATCTATTTATGACAGAACTGCTGCAGATAACCTGCTAACACTGGATGAAATACAACAAGGCAACAGCTTTAGCAGCTCTGTAAGGCTTTACTCAGATGCAGTGACAATGGAGGAATTAAGAAATCTGCCATTAGGAGCTAAACTATGATATGTGTAGTGGTGATTAAGCTGGAAATGGCAACATTTTTGTGGCTATTTCTAGTCTTACACAAAGTATTGGATTAATAGGAATTTTGACCTGATGATGGCATTCGATGAAAATCCATCAGTTCTGATTCATCACCAGGAAACATGAATGCAATGTATTTTGTCCCCTCCAGTCACTGGATAAATGAAGTTTACAGTTAGCATGCCCTAATGCAAACATGATAAATGCAACAAATGAAATAATTTTACACAACAACAATAAAATGACAATGATTTCACTGCTGTTGTGTTACACGTTTCATTTGATAGATTTAGTATGTTAGCATATTCGAGTGGATGCACCTTGCTAACATGCTCACAAAGGGTTTGTTTATAATTGAGAAGCACACGACATCGTAGACAGGTGGATGAAGAAACTATCAGATGGGGAATGAACTCAATCAGAGAAAGACGTCTTCGCCAAAGCATTCAACTCCACAGCAGTCACCAGTCATGGACCTCATCACAACCGCAGAATCAGGCATAGCAACAAAAATCTAACAGAAGCAGAGCAACACAGGTTTGAAGTTTCAGCAACAGTGCGTAAATATCTTTTTCTAGCCTAACATCCCAAGAAAGGAACGCAGTAACATCACCAAGCAAGAGCAAGAATCCTTTCCTTCTCACCAACAAAGGAAGGTGCACAGTGATACTCAACACAATCAACTACTGCACTTAAATAAAAACACTACACAGTCTATACAAAGACATGATTTATAACGTTTTAATATGTTTAAAGATGTTGCAAGAAAGTTTTAATATCTTTCTGTTTCGCCTGCTAACAGAAATGATTGTGTGTTTCATGACTGTTAACACACCAGCCAGCGTCAGTCTGTGATACTATTCAACAGCATGAATTTGAGAAGCAAAATTAAGTTTGGAACTCAGCGTCAGCTCCAGCCAGAGTCCCATTCTGGAACTTTGCAACTTTTTGTTGATCTGCAGATTAGTGTGACTGACAGACAGACAGACAGACAGACAGACAGACAGACAGACAGACAGAACCACCACTGAAGCAGCCGTTGCCGTGCTGCCAGAGGAAAAATAGTTCACTGATGCTCTACATCATATTTGACAACAGCCAATTACTAATACAAAGCCTTCTTTCATAGCATTTGCTGAATGTCTTTATATTCTCAAAATTGCACCTTTTATATTAGGTGAATTGTGAATTTGTAAACTATGTGGTGTGTTTAGTATTTAACATTTAACATACCAGCTAGTTTCACAACTACAATCAGAGTATCACAAACAGGTGAGTGTTACAAAGTCTCATTTAACACACTTTAGCCTGTTTTTCAGTGTTATGACTTCTGAAATCTATCACACCTTAACATATCTTTGATATCTGTTTTTCAAATTGTGACTCTGACATATGGTAAACTTTACATAAACTAACTCAGCCGGTCTCTTTTTGCACTGTATTGTTTGCACACACATTTATACAAACAAGTTGGTTCTGCTGGTAGTGCAACAGATCCGTACTAAAACAGCAAGGCTGGGGGTGGGGGATGGATCAGGCTGTGCAGAACTACATGGTGCAGTCTGTGTATGCAGGGGTTTGGTGTGCTGGTGTGAAATGCTGTCTCTAGAGAGACAAAAACCGCCTCACTCATATATAAGTGCAAACTAATCACTGTCTTAGACATAATTTATTGCTGTTTAACACATGCACGGGAGGCATTTGCAACCTCAAAATGATAAGCAGCAGTGAAAAGACACATCTGGTTTGTATTTCTTATTTGTGCACAGTCTGCAATAGTTATTTGTTACTTAGAGGTAAAGAAAAACTCTTTGTTACAGTTTTAAAATCATTTCTACATCCTTGATGTGAGACAGTTGAGCAAAATCCTCAGGGGCATTATAAAAGAAATACCATGGCGACATGGAAAGAAGTGAACAAGCAAGAGCTTGTTCTTTTTGGGCATGGTGCACATGCCATAGCACAATGCCAAATCAAAGTAGAAAAGCAAATAATGTGCAGGAGCATCTGTGCTGAGCTTTCCAGCAGTGTGCTGTGCCCAGTCTTGAATAATGCCAGGTCTCGCTGACATCACGTAGGTCTATAAAAACTGCCTGTAACTGGCAAACCCCTGCAGGCTACTGCAGAGCACAAAACAGAATTAAGTTTTTAATGTGAACATACCTACACAAAAGAACCAGTGCATGAAAGATGTTTTTTATGGAAGGTAACATAGACAAGAAAGACAAAGGTGTGTGATAATAAGCTTACTGGCTGTGCGTCAAGTAAAATAAACTTGATACAGATCAATTTCACAGTGTTTACAGTGCTTATTGCCTTGGTAACAAAACAAGTGTGACTGGTATGGACTGGCTGTCCTCCTAAAGAATAAAGGTACACATCTAAAACCTGTGCAATCGGCTGAAGAACTAAGTTGAGGCAAACAGTGATGGGTGTGGCTGTTTCATAACTTGTAGTATATGTTGAGGAAACAAAAGCTCAAGGCCCACGAGGATGGCCTGATGCACTATGATACTTAACCTTGGAAGAAAAGATGAATATCATGATGTAACAAACATGTTTCCGCATCTGTATGACGTTTGCAGCTAGTTGGAAAGTTTAAATCAATTCAGAAAATTGCTTTTTAAAGTAGAATACAGCTTAATCTGACTTCTTTTGATGATTGCACAAAAGAGTTTGAAAGATGTGTGTGATGGGTGGGGCTGGGCACCCATTTTAGGTAATGCTCCTCCCTTCAGGCCTCCACCCACACAGCACACTCATGCACGATAAAAAGGAGGCAGAAGCAGAGCTGTGCATCTCAGCCCTCTCCTTCTTTTCAGAGCAGGCAGACCTCCTGAGCAGGCTTCACAGCAACCACCATGACATCAGTCACCACGTCTTACACCAGGCGCTCTGCCGGGGGTGTAGCCCCGGTCCGAAGGATGTATGCTGCCAGTATGTATGCTGGTTCAGCTGGAAGTGGATCGAAAATCTCGACGGCTTATGGTGGTGCAGGAGGCTCAGCTGGTGGCTACGGTGGTGGCTACGGTGGTGGCTACGCTGGAGGCTTCGGTGGAGGCTATGGTGGTGGCTTCGGAGGTGGCGCAGGTGGAGGCTTCGGAGGTGGCGCAGGTGGAGGCTTTGGCGGTGGTTGCATTGACCTCAACGTTGGGACCAACGAGAAGGCCACCATGCAGAACCTGAATGACCGTCTGGCCTCCTACCTGGAGAAGGTGCGCAGCCTTGAGAAGGCCAATGCTGAGCTGGAGCTCAAGATTCGGCAGTTCTTGGAGAGCAAGACCTCACCTTCTGCACGTGACTACTCCGCTTACTTCGCCACCATTGCTGACCTGCAGGAAAAGGTATATCACACAAGAGTATTTACCATGCAATGTATGCATGCATACTTAAAAAGTTGCATTGGAACTTGAATCATGTGCATGTAAAATTTTCTGTCTTTTTGTAGTTGGAGACCATTTGATGAAAACATTGCTGTATTTATGCAATAAGAAATTTTTCTCCATCACACAGATCCAGAAAGCCATTTCTACCAATGGAGGCATCTACCTGGCCCAAGACAATGCAAAGCTTGCAGCAGACGACTTCAGAACCAAGTAAGTGTCAGGAGGAATGATAACTTGTAGAACTAAGCAAAATATGAAAGATGTGTACAGTGATGTAAGATGATGCAAATGTCTCAAATGATCTCTTGCTGCCTCACAGGTATGAGAATGAGCTTGCCATGCGTCAATCAGTGGAGGCAGACATTGCGGACCTAAAGAGACTGCTGGATCAGCTCACGCTTGCCAGATCAGACCTAGAGATGCAGATAGAAGGCCTCAAAGAAGAGCTGATCTTCCTCAAGAAGAACCACGAGGAGGTGGGCAGCAAACACTAAACAGACGTCAGAGCAAATTTGCATTGTAATTATTTTCCTGTCTTGAATGTAGAACAACTCAGCAGAGTGTAAATCTCCTCAAACTACTTATTCAATAGGAAATGGCAGCTATGAGGAGCCAGATGACTGGACAGATCAATGTGGAGGTTGACGCAAAACCACAAGCAGACCTGAATGCCGTTTTGGCTGAAATTCGTGAACAGTACGAGGCTGTGGCCGTCAAGAACCAGAAAGAACTTCAAAACTGGTTTGATGACAAGGTAAGACTTGTTGAGTTTGTGATTTTACTTTGTCTGCATAGGCTGTTGTTTGAAGGTATGCACTGACAAATGACATTTTCTCTCGTCTCCTGCAGTCAACCACGCTGACCAAAGAGGTCGCAGAAAGCACAGAAAGTCTACAAACATCCAAATCAGAAATCACCGAGATCCGTCGCACGTTGCAGGGCCTGGAGATTGAGCTACAATCACAACTCAGCATGGTAAATGCCAATGATTTATCTTTACTCCTATTTACCGTTGCATCATTTTACCATCCCGCCTTCAGTTTATTCATTCGTTCTCTTCTGTGTCCCCCTCAGAAAGCAGCTCTGGAAGGCACATTAGCTGATACAGAAACACGATATGCTATGCAGCTACAAGGCCTCCAGATGCAGGTGACCAGCCTGGAGGAACAGCTGATGCAGCTGCGTGCCGACATGGAACGCCAGGGCCAAGAGTACAAGATGCTGCTGGACATCAAGACACGGCTGGAGATGGAGATCGCAGAATACAGGAGGCTACTGGATGGGGAGGGCAGGTAAGGAAACACAAACGAAGAAAGAATAGTATATAAACTATCTCTGTAAACTGAAGCCTTAGAAAGATTTTAATGCAAACACTGCACTTCTGTCTGCCCCCACAGCATTGGCGGTTTAGATACCTCCAGCTCCAGCACCAGCACCAGAAAGGTTATCGTGGTCACGGAGGAGATGAAAGACGGCGTGGTGATGTCCTCCTCATCCTCCATCGCATCATAAACTGTCACAGGGTGCAAATGCAACATACAGAGGCCACAAACTCACTATCTTAACAACAGAAAATTGCTTCAAACACAAGTGTGACTGCAATAAAAGCCTCTCTGTTTGCTGACTACCATGTTGTCCTGTTTGTCTTTTTAATTCCAAATCATTCTGCACTATTTTTCATGAACCATTAAGGTCTTTCTTTAGGCTTCTGTCAAATTTCAGACATCATTATTCTGACAGATATGAATATAAAGCCTACCTAGAATTGCATCACAATATGTGCTGGATGAAACTGGCTAAAGGAACTGAGGAAGTGAATATGAGCAATAATGTTCTCTCCTTTTCTCAAGAATTTCCACTAAAATACTAGTGAGCTCTGGATTTGGGCCACATAAAATTTGGCAATACAGTACTACAGCTCTAAAGCTGTTCAAAAGCAGCATTCAGGCTCATTTTTAAAGTTATTTTGTTGGTCTTTGTGCCTTTATTTGATAGTGCAGTGAGATAGAGACAGGAAAGTGGGGGAGAAGAATGGGGGGAGGGCCATGAGCAGGATTCGAACTCATGACCTCCATATTGGGACTGTACCCCTACACATAGGACACTTGCTCAACCAGGTGAGCTATAGTGGCACCCTCTCAGCAGAATTTTTAAACAGTAAATAAAACTTTGGAAACATTTAAAAACACCCTTGAAAGTTAGTTACATCAAGTGTTGCAACATTAGCCTATGTTTTACATTTGTGAGATTCAGATATGGAAAATTAAACATTAAAACCTTTTTGCTATATATCATTGGCTGTATTGACAACTGTTAATAAGTGAATCACATGATAATGAGGAAATCTTTAAATTCTGACCCGACTCAGCCCCACTGGGAGTCTGATGTGGGCAATGTAGCATTCAGTCTCGCATCGTCTGTCAATCCACCTAATCCCTCAGTGTCATGCTCGGCTTACCATCTAATTTGAGTTCTCATTCATTATTTCTTTGTTTAGTTTTGCCATATGCCTCCAACATGCTGTTCTAAACCTTTGTTTTTTTGTTTTTTTTACGTTCATGGGTATTCAGGTTTTTTCAGCTGTAATATGATGCTTGCTGGTAATAGCATCCATAGACACACTGCTAAATCCTCAACATGTTTTTGGACCTTGTGGGAGAAACCGGAGAAAACCCACGCTGCACGGGGAGAACATACAAACTCCACGCAGAAGGATCCCAGTGTCCCCACCGGTTCTTCTGCGTGGAGTTTGCGAACTGGCAACCTTCTTGCTACGAGGCAACGATGCTAACCACCAAGCCACATTGCAACCCCACTTGTACTCATTTATAAAAATGTTCTCGCCCCTAATACACACTTTTGGACACTGTTGTTGCTCATAAAACAAAAAAAAAACTGCATCAACCTTTGTTTGGCCACTCGTGGGCAAAACATCTACATATCTGAGGAATGGTGCCTTCATGGGTTCCAGAAAAAAACAGTTAAAATCTTGATGGTTTTAAAAGCTGTAGATATAAGAAAGCACTATAAATCCGCTCTTTTATAATTACAGTTCATGGGGAAAATGACCTCTCTCCTCAGACCCACCTCATGCAACTGTTAACACTTCCTGCTTGTTGGAGAATGTGCACTGTAAAATATATTACAAATATTAAACTACAGACAAGAAAAGGAGCAGTTGTGCCCTTGACTTTGAAAATTTGGCCTTGTAGTTAGAATATGAGTGAAGATTCAGCAATTGGACTGATTATTTTGGACCTGAAATTTGTTTAGAAACAGATTTTGGTCTATTATTAAGGAGAAATCAGTGACATAGCCTGTGTCATAGAACTGAACTCTACTCATTTTGCTCAAACCCCAGATCCAGAAACTGTTCTTCATTTGGATAAGTAAATGTGAATCTTTCTGAATTAAGAAATGCTACCACAATTATTGGAGGAAACACCATATAAATGTGCCAGTAGGAAGCCGGTCAGGGTTTATCTGAGCTGCTAAAAAGTTAACTTCTGCAACTCCACTTTATTTTCTGTCTAGAGTCATGAACATAATATTTAAAATCCATTGTATTCCTGGGGCGACCCTAGTGAGGATTAAGCGGTGTATAGATAATGGATGGATGGATGTATTCCAGGGCTGCAAGATGGAGCAGTAGTTAGCACTGTGGCCTCACAGCAAGAAGGTCGCTGGTTCACATCCCGGTGGGGGCAACGGGATCTCTCTGCGTGGAGTTTGCATGTTCTCCCCGTGCAGCGTGGGTTCTCTCCGGGTTCTCCGGCTTTCTCCCACACAGTCCAAAAGCATGTTGAGGTTAATTGGTGATTCTAAATTGTCGTAAGGTGTGAATGTGAGTGTGCTTGCTTGTCTGTCTCTAAGTGTGGCCCTGTGATAGACTGGCGACCTGTCCAGGGTGTCCCCTGCCTTTGCCCTAAGTCAGCTGGGATAAGCTCCAGGCCCCCTGCGATCCTAGTGAGGATGAAGCGGTGTATAGATGAGATGATGGCAATGTATTCCATCACAATTTTTGCCCATGAGACAGAGAGACTTAATATTAAAGTTTTTAGATCAAGTGTGTCTTATTTAGAGACCATCAACTGTTTAAATTTAGAAAGTTTCTTGGTTAGAAATTTACCAAAAGAACCAAAGGGGTAAGGGGTAAATCAATCTTTTAGCTCTATCCAAACCAGCATTTTCTCTGTATCAGCTCTTTGTAGCTTGTTTGCTATAATACAGTCTTAATAGTAAGAGCAGTGAGACTGAACCCCAAAGTAAATATGCCATATAAAAAGGCTTAAAATACAAAATATTTCTCAGTGTGTTTGTACCTGCAACATTTTTGTCACATGTATGTGAATATGAAAAAAAAACTAGTAAATGTGACTACATTTTCCCTTATACAGTATTTGTACTGTAGAGAAAAAAATGTGATTTTTGAAGAGTGAGTGACAATAATGGTGAAACGGGAAATATTCTGTTCATCTTAGAATCACAAACAGACCACACAAGTGACTTCAATTGGACTGCATAATCTTTATTGGCTTTTGCTTTCAATTTTTCACTCAACTTCATCCACATCCACGTCGACAGTCTTGCTGCTCTGGATCACCTTTCCATCCACAACTGTCTCCACCACTGTGATTACCTTTGTGACCACTGAGGAAAAGAAAAGAAACAACAATCACGACATCTCCTCAAACTAAAGCAATGTTTTCATTGATAAAATAAGAATATAGTAGATATGTGAAACCTTGCTTACCTTGTTTTGAGCTTGTAGCGGAGGAAAAAAAAAAAGAAGAAATCATTAGTCTCGATCACTTGAAAGCACATTTTTTTCCCTCTGCAGTTGCTGACTCAATATTTCCTCATCATCTTTTCCAACTTTTCTCCCGTCAGTGTTTCTCTCACCTCTCATCCTCCCCATCCAGTAGCCTCCTGTACTCTGCGATCTCCAGCTCCAGCCGGGTCTTGAGGTCCAGCAGCATGTCATACTCCTGCTTGTTGCTGGTGATGTTGGTGTGGAGCTGCGACAGCTGAGCCTCCAGGCTTGTGACCATGTTTTGGAGGTTTGCGAGCTGTGCGGCATAGCGGGCCTGAGTCTCTGCCAGGGTTCCCTCCAGAGATACTTTCTGTGATTAGACATTAGAAATTCAGAGGTTGATGCAGGTTAAACAGTGTGCATAGAAAAACCTATCAAAAGGTCTGTTATTATGACTGAGCAACGACAATGTGAGCAATACTTTTATTTGCTTTCCTGCCAAAAGCAAGATAGCTAAAATTCGCATGTCTATGCTAAACACAAAGCGACAACAGATGGCAGCAAGTTAGCTTGGCTTAGCAATAAAAACCGAAAATAACTAGCCTGCACCAGATATATGGTAATAAAATCCACCTCCAGGCACTTTTAAAGTTACCAAATTCACACATTGTTCGGTGCACTTAAACCTAATCCCCGTAACGTTGCAACATTTTATGGCATTTGGAGGTCTTATGCACCAAACTATTTCTTTTGCAGCCACCATGTGGTGCCTCTAGTCTTCATTCCAACTGCTTCTAACAGCTTCCCAGATCTGGCGGTCATATCACTCTCCTTACTCTTGGAAGCTATTTCAATAAACCTGCAGCTTGTTATTAGTCTTGAAACTGTAGCACAACGATGTTATTTCTAGTAGATATTCATTAAGATTACAATTTGCTGCCTTACCATGCTCAGGTGGGACTGCAGTTCAATCTGAAGCCTCTGGAGGGTGCTCTTCAGGTCTTTTATCTCTGACCGGGACGTCACTAGAATCTCTGTGTGTGTGAGCACATCCTGCTCCACTGCTGCGATCTGAGCAGAAACACAACATGTTAAAGCTGCCGTTCAATCTTTAACAGGCACTTGAGTGGTTGCAGCTTCACCTCTCACCTTGTTCTGGTACCACGACTCGAGCTCCTTGCGGTTCTTGGAGATCACAGTCTCATAGTGATCCCTGATCTCTGTCATGACCTGGTTCAGGTCCGTAGAGGGGCCGGCGTCCACGGCCACGTTCACCTGACCGCCAATCTGGCTCCTCAGCAGAGCCATCTCCTGCAGGGGTCAAGAGGCACAACTTCATCATCATCGTAGTAAAATAAAATGATTGTGTTGTGGGTCATTTGATTTGTGTGTGTGTGTGTGTGTGTGTGTGCGTGTGTGTGTGTGTGTGTGGGTGGGTGTGGTGGGTGGAGGTGTTGGGCAGCTATGAGCTAATGGAGCGAGAGAAGAATACATGGAAGTGTGCAGAGAGAGGAAGGTCAGCACGGGGAAAACGAGAAGACGGCTGAGCTGTTTATTTGCTCAGTGTTATCACTGTTAGGCTGAGGTCACGTGTTTGAAATCTGACCAGCTTAGGCCATGACAGATGGCAAGTAGTGATAACTTTGTCTGACAGTTGTTGCTGGCATGTGTGCAGGAATGTATTAAATGTAAACTAATTAATTTTGCTGCTTGTAAAACTGTCATCAGCAAACATTAGACTGATTCAAACTGGTGCACCGCCACTCGCTCTGCATCACCTTCTACACTCTCACCTCTTCGTGGTTCCTCTTGAGCATGAGAAGCTCATCCTTCAGGGACTCGTACTGACTCTCCAGGTCCATCCTGGCCAGGTTGATCTCATCCAAGACCCTCCTCAGTCCGGCGATGTCGGCCTCCACAGCCAGCCTCATAGCCAGCTCGTTTTCGTACCTGAAGGTGCATCAGGTCAGGCAAGGTTTGGTGAGTCGTTGTAGATAGATAGATAGATAGATAGATAGATAGATAGATAGATAGATAGATAGATAGATAGATAGATAGATAGA
The DNA here is from genome assembly GCF_000690725.1 of Stegastes partitus. Classification (NCBI taxonomy): domain Eukaryota; kingdom Metazoa; phylum Chordata; class Actinopteri; family Pomacentridae; genus Stegastes; species Stegastes partitus. The sequence goes on from NW_007578312.1 coordinate 123,719, forward strand.
CTTTATTGTCTGTCCCAAATAGTGACAGAAATTCTCTTTTGACAAGGCTCCAATAATAAAAATACAACACATATAATAACACACTTAAGCCACAAGCTCACAAAGCACAGATGTCTAAAAGAATTGTTAAAAAGAAATAGCAGCCGATAAAATGTACTGTTCAGTGTCTTATTTCATTTTGTTCAGGGTGGTTATTGCAGATCAGAAACTGTCACTGAGACACGAGTTCACGCTTTGATGTAAAGAAAGGAAGGGACACACACACTCAGAGCACACTCACTTCACTTTGAAATCATCAGCAGCCAGTTTTGCATTGTCAATGTCCAGGACTGTCTTGGCGTTGAGCCTGGAGGCGATACGGATCTGAGAAGGCAAAAAAAGTCATGGTTCATATAAGAGTAATACATATATACTTTCATTATAGACTCATAAAACTCATTTTTGTTTGGAAACATTTGTTTAACTTGAATGTTAATGTTAACATAGTGAACAAACAAAAACAAAATCAACATTTAAAACTAACAGCAAAAAAAACTATACATGCAGCCTGTACAAAACTGTAAAATGTAGTTTAACTGATATATCAGTCGAGCTCTATTATACACCTGCACTGCAACCTTGCGTAATTATCAGTGTGACACTGATTGCTATCAGAAGCTGGAATGAATCTGGTAGAACAGTTGTGAAAAACACATCTGCACTTCCTCCATGGCCTATGTTGAAACTTTGACAATGATGGGTTTACGGGCTCTCCAACTCAAACTTATGTGTGTCCCCACATACAGCACATACCAACAGATGTTTTCTCTCCCCCACACACTGACAGTGAAACACCAGAAAGCTGAGAGAGGAAAACAACAGAAAAAACACTGAGACACACCCATCTCTGACCCCTTCCTCTTACCTTGTCCTTTAGATCTTCGATGGTGACAAAGTAGCTGGTGTAATCATGGGAGATCACGGTTCTGCTCTGGTACCAGTCTCTGATCTGCTTGTCCAGGCGGTCGTTCTCCTTCTCCAGTGTGCGAACCTTCTCCAGGTAGGAGGCCAGACGGTCATTCAGGTTCTGCATGGTGGCCTTCTCGTTGGCCCCAACGTGGAGGTCCAGACCGTCGGCCAGGTTGAAGCCTCCAGGAGTCGGTGCGTAGCTCATCTGGGATGTGGAGATCCGGGTACCGCGACCTCCTGCTCCACCATAGACACTCATGGTCTTCTGGCCGTAGGATCTGGTGTTGAACGACATGTTGGAGGGTTTGGATCTGAACCAGGTAGGATCACCGGAGTTGGTCTGCAGTTGCGAGCATCACTTTGGTCTCCTTGGTTATATAGCCGCCACACAGAGCCAGGTGGGAGGGGTTTGGCGCGTTAGATGAAAGGGAGGAATGCGGCTGACAGTTCACCCCCCTACCCCTCTACACAATCTCTCCATCACTGTGGGTGTGGGTAGGGGTTCCTCCACCTCTTTTCAGGTCAAACTTGTGATTCCACATTTTATTGTTTCTCGGCACAGGGGCGTTCATTCCTTGAATACTCACAAACCTTAAGCTGTTTGATTGCTTGTTTGGTTGCCTGAAAACAAGTTTAAAGACACAAACAAGGAGTTTTAAATCATGTGTTCCTGTGTAAAGCTATTTTGTAAAATATTCACTGTAATTGCCTAACAGCTCACAGCAGTGATAGAAATGACACATACCAGTGACAGTTTCACCTCAGTGAAACCTAAAGGCCGAGGGCAAGGCAGCTAAAGATATTTTCGTCACACGAGCTTCAAGGCAATACGTTAAAGATTGTGTAAAATAAGGTTTTTACATCACAGTTATAGTGATTAATAAATAAATGTCCCATGTGTTCAAAGGGGGCTGCAAGATGGCTCGGTGGTTAGCACCGTCGCAGCTGGAAGATCACCAGTTCGCGTCCCAGTGAGGACTGCATGCAGTCTGCAGCGTGGGTTCTCTCCGGGTTGTCCGACTTCCTCCCACACAGTCCAAAAAATACATCTTGAGGTTAATTGGTGATTCTAAATTGTCTGTAGGTGTGAATGTGAGTGTGCTTGGTTGTCTGTCTCTAAGTGTAGCCCTGTGATAGACTGACGACCTGTCCAGGGTGTCCCCTGCCTTCGCCCTAAGTCAGCTAGGATAGGCTCCAGCTACACGTATTATACTTTAACAGTAGCACATTTATCAGTACTTCAATCCATTTATTTTAATTTATTAATACAAAAACACAACCCTATTTGTAAACCCCAAGAAGAACTACATATTTCATGGCGAGTCCAATCACGTTTTATTGTAATGCTACTAGAAGTTGTAGTTCTTTCTTCTAAATAGACGTTTCTCCTAAATGGAGGGTGAAATATTAAACTTTAAATCCATTTAGGGGTTTAAATTGATGAGAACTATGTTTATTTGGACTGCCTTTACAAAAGAAGAAACATGGTAGCTGCTCAGTGCCGGTGTTTACAGAATGTTAACGTTGGTCAGTGTGGGCGCACACATCTGTAGAGTGATCTCTATAGTTATTAGTGTGGACGGGCCATAACAGGAAAACTGGTTAATGCCTGTCGGAAGAAAAGAACAACAAAAACATCCCAGTAAATGCGCTGTCTGATGGGGGAAAAACGTGTCCCAGACACGAAACATAAATCCAATTGAAATGTAGTGGTTTGAAATTTGTGCTCGGGAACACGAAAAAGTTGGGCAAATAATAGATTCAATTTCGTGACTATCTTATGAATTGCCGTGAGATGGAGTTGGTTTGCATATGTTAGCAATAAGCAGTAAGTACATTTGTTTGCTAATATTAGCATTTAGCACAAAGCACTGCAAAAACACTCACTTGACTTTGTCTACAAAATTATATATTGTATCCTCATCAAGTCTCACAAGCCTAAATTATTTTAAGGGCCAGTTTCTAGTCTGTGTTTTGTGGTGTGATTCTACAGTAGTCCCACATTGATTTGATGTCTTTTTTATTAACTACTGCATAATTATTTGATTCTTGTGTCGCACCAAATATATTTAATTAAAACAAGAGAAAATTTAGTTTCTTTTATATCATTCTGAAACTTTGATTCCATTCCAAAACAAATCTGACAAGTGAGTGATAACCCAAATCTTTCTAACAGGCTTTCATTAAAATATTTGTAACATTAGTCTGAGTAAACACTATTGCACTGGTTAAAAATGTGCTAACTGGTTCTGTCGGTTTATAATTATCATTGTGGAGTCCTCATAAGACAGACACATCCTCATGCCAGTGAAAAACGGATCTCTAGGTTGTTTTTGTCCTCCGTCTATCTCTTTGAACAACAATCAGGCTGCCATAGACACCGTCCTCTGTCATCATCTCACAACTTCTTCATTCAGTGGCCATGTTGATAAGCAGGGTGGGCCTGAAACTGGGATGAGTGATGGTTTGATTTGCATCTGAAGAATGCCTGTCAGTCTGTATCTTTAAACATAGGGAGGAAACTACATAGTAGGCACATGGCACAAATTGATGTGACAAATAAGATGATTTACGGCTGATGATGCCTATTTGAGGCACTTCATTGATTTAACAAGTTTTAGACTGTGTTGTTTTAATTAAGGGCTAAAAAAAAGAGTTTTAGTGACAAAAAAAACAAGACGTTGCGGGTTGCTTTTGTCCACAGAAAACATTTGGCAGAAGAGATCACATTAAGGATGAGATTAGATCTATTACTTAAACCTGGTTTCCCTGCTTTGACATGTCAAAATGTCTGCTGTGAAAAAGATTTGTAGCAATTATCTTGTAATAGCCGCTATGTATCGCCTGAGGTCAATGTTACTCCTTTTATTCTTCTAGATGATTTCTAATACTGATGGCTGAACCAGCATTTCATTAATCTTTCTGTGCATTACTTTAATTCTGGTAATTTTGACTTTTTTGCAACTTCAACCTCTTTTTCCCCCAAAGCCTTGTGGGTCTCCCAGCCCTGCAGCGATGGAGCGATCTGATGGCCATTACTGGCTTGTTTTACCTTTTAAATATTTTTCACAGGCCTTTGTAGAAAAGATCTTTTGTTTTTCTCAAACTCTCGGGGTAAAAATGTTGCTCTGCCTGTTTTTTTTTTTTTTTTACACCGACGCCCTTTAGTGTCACGGCTGCTCTTATCCTTGTGATAAGTGACGCTGAAGGGAGGTTTGCACATGACAGAAGTGTGTCAAGTGTAGTAATTACCACACACCATTATTTGCTCATGCGAGACCTGTGTAATGTTTTATGTAAGGATATTTCATGAAACTAACTGTAATTTCTGTGTTGCACTGCAAAGAAAACTCAGCTAAACTTGCTTTGAGAGTGAATTAAATCAGATGAAATTATGGAAGGTCAGACTCCAAAATACACTGATGTTCAAAGAAAGTGCGTCTCCCCCTAAAAATTGTAATTGTTGTTTGAATAATCTAAATATATGGCAATATTTCTTACAGTTTGCATAAGATAAGACTGACACACATAGATGATGATGTAACATTGCATCAGCAGTTCATTTCGGCCATATAATCACACTGTAATAGCAGTCATTCCTTCCTTGTGTCAGGATGGTGCCTGGTGAACTTTAATTTAGATTTTTAATTTAAAATGATAAACTGAAGCAACTTAAGGCCTCTGATAACAACATAAACATCATCATGGTTGCTAAAACTGATGTATAAAGATTGCAAATACTCATTTTGGAGTATTTTGAGATCCTCTGACTAAACTA